>NC_090297.1:84710984-85014015 GCF_039906515.1 Pseudorca crassidens | reverse complement strand
AGATCAGAGAACTCTTGCTATCAAGTCCAGTGTGCCTACACTGCTGATAAGGCAGCGGAAATTAGGTTGAATTAGAAACCATACTAAATAAGTCATAAAAGAGGCTGTGTGGCTTGGTGGGCTCTGTGCTGGGGATGAGGTCTGCATTTATTGGCTGACTGTTTGGATAGATTCTGCAAACTTTTTCTCTTAGTTAAATCTTCCTAAATAAAAACGTCCTCCTTTGGCCCTCAAGGCTGCCTCTCTGAATCATTCTCCCACTGCATAGAGTTCACAGCCCTAAGCAATTGGCCCAGTTTTCCAGGCCCGAGGTATGCCTCTGAGGCCTATTCAGTTCCAATCCCTCCAAGATGGTGCAGCTGCAGATATCTGAGAAAACTCATGTTCATAAAATTTGAATAGACCTTCTCCATCAGAGTTATTATTCTGCTTCCCTGTCGCCAGTTCTCCTGCCAAAGGCCAGCTCACATCGTCTGCCTGTTTGTGTACTGAGCCTCCCAGGGAGCCTGATTATTTGATGCATATATAACCTTAAAACCATTAGTCAACCCTTTACCTGTATTTGACATGTTTCTCCAAATATATTGCAAGCTCCTTGATGAAAAGCACCTTTTACATACTTTACAGCAGGTAGAATGGAGTATTAGTGGGGTTACTCAAAAGGCATTGTAGATTAATTGGCTGATTAATTACAGAAAGTGAAGCTAGCATCCTAGAGAAGCAGAATGAGTTCAGAGTCTGATTATCTCCATCTATGTTGATATCAGTACAAAATTAAACACAAAAGAAAAGATATCTGGGTCCTGGACATTTCTCACAGTTGAGTCTGGTTCAAATTCAATTAAACTTATCACAGGGAAATGCCAGAGAGAGAGCAAAGCCAAATAGCCTGAGGGAACTTCGTTTTAATTTAATTTTTAAACCTAAAATCAAATCAACTGATGCTGATTGAGAGCCTACTATGTACAAAGAAGTGAATATTCTGTACAAATAAACAGATATCTGAAAGGGCTGTCTTCTTTTAACCCAAACACCTTCCAGGACAGACTTAGAGACAGAACAATGGGTACTGTGTTCCATATATGCTCCTGGATCCTGGAATAAATTACTTAACTCTCTGAGGCCAAGGTCTTTGTTTCTGTTTTTCTTTTATGATGTGCTTGAACCCGAGAGACAGGAGCAAATGGAGCCATTCTGCTTCCCTGTGGAGCTTGGGAATTAAGCCACCACTGAGCTCAGAGGTAAAACAGTACAATTTGATGCATCAGACTTTGCTATCTTTAAGAGACTGTGCTAGATCTTGTGTTGTTTGACAATGTGAACTGTGACTCCTGGAGCTGTGGCAGCCATTTTATGACCATGAAGACACAAGCTGAGTGTGAATCCAGTGTGCTCTGAGAACAGCAGAGCAGAAAGGCCATGGCAGACGTTCAGTCCTTGAAGACATCATTCTGCCCTGGAACCACTCTACACTGAAGCTTGTTGTTGTGTGAGGTAATATTTTCCCTTGTGTTTAGGACATTTTGATTTGACCAGTCCCTGCTCAGAGAACAGAAAAAAGAATTCTCCTACCTAGAGTATTTCTCCTCTTCTTTACTTAAAATACACATATGTACAAATATGTATATAGAATTTTTAACAGGAGGTAATAATTATATATTCTCAAAGGGATGGTATGAGAATCAGTGAGATAAAGATGCAAAAAAACCACTATAGAAGTATTAATAATTTCCTTTATTACCTTCATTCTCCCACCACCAGGCTTCTCTCCTCTGCTCTCTTCCCAGCAACACTCATTGCCTCAGATCTGCCTATTGTCAGCGCCTTGGTGTCGGGGAGGCGGCGCAACAGCGCTTCCCTTCAAAACTGAGACAGCAGGGGTGGAGAGAGCTACTGTGCTGTCAGTTACATTGTCGAGCGAGGAATAAGCGGGTTAGCTGCTTCCTTCGCGATTTTGGAACCCTGTAGCTATTCACCCTGTTTATGTAACAGATGCTAAAAAGAAAAGAGATGTCAGCTTTGAAAGCAGAAACCCCCACTAACCAACTCTGAAGTGAGAACTCTAATGAAAGCCAAAAATAACAAACTCCTCTTCTCCGTGACAAGAAAGCGGTATTAAAAATGCAGGCAACCTGAAACAATCCATTCAAAATGGTATAAATCTTCCTATAAGCTTTTACCATATGCTAGCATGTAACCTTTTCTGCACTCAACCAGGCACAACTGTGATGGAAAGCAAAATGGACACTGCTCATAAACAGGTGATAAGAAATATGAATAACAAAATTCAAAACTCTGATTGATCAACCAGCGCTACAGTCTATATTTTCAGTGAAAGCCGTAAAAGGTATAATTTTATAGTAAAATGTGCCATTTCAATGATGTGCAGTGTACATTCATGTTTTTATTTACTTTTTAATTACCACACATATTCATAAGGTCTAGGTCTCCCTGCTAAAACAGGAGAATCGCACAGATCCAAAGTTAAACACATATGTACATATGGGGATATAAAAAGACATTAATTTAAAAATGTCATAACATTTCTTTTTAATAAGAATATGCATAGACTTTATATTTAGATAACTATCATTCAATAATAATATTTTTAGATTGCTACTGCACAAAAATAGTGCAAGAAACTCTTGCCAGTGATTTGAAGGTGTTTGCTATTGTTTTTTATAGGTAAGTTTACTGAGGAGCCGTTAAGATATATAAAGTTCTATGGCTTCTTCCTTTTATACATCCTGTCCAGGGTGATGAAAAGGGCCAAATTTCTTTAGTTAAAGTTTGCGAATGATATTTTGGTTATCAAAATATCATTGGTTGGAAATATCTGTCACCCTCCAAGGAATTCTTCAGTAACAGTCAGCAGGCTGCCCAATTAGTGTTTAAATACGGAATAAGATGGTTACATAAATAATATCTAAACATGTAAGGAGATGGCTAATTAAAATTTTTGGAGTCTGTCTGTGAAATCAAGATTTGTTGAACCTTGACTGTGTTTCCTCAGTGAAAAGTTCCTACTGGGGCAGCAGAGACATGGTTCTTAAAAGTTCTGAAGCACCATTTCTATCCATTCAAAGATCTCCAGTGTTTATAATTGTTGCCCTTTTGCTTTGGAATCCTGCTTAAATGAATAGAAGTGTTAGTGTGAGAAAAAGTCAGGAAAGTTCCTTTTATTCAGACACGTGAAAACATCTGTGTGGATTTGTTTTAATAGACCAATTCTGGACATTGAGAGAGTATTCTGAATCCGGCACTGATATTTTAATTGAAGCTATAGAAGTTGGAAATGTTCACTGGGATAAATAAAAGATATTATGTCATGATAACAAGAACAAAAATAATAACTGGTTCTTCTCATTACTGTGGTTTGTAATGTATTGAAAATATGGTTATTCATCTTGGGAAATACCGTGAATGTGTTACTGGTGTGCACTAGTTACTAGTGCCCTCTGCTGGACAGAATGAGCATTTCAAGTACCACTAGGGCTATGGCTGAGCTAGTTCTCCCATGTTATAAGCAATGAGGATGGATCTATATTTCCTCCATTTCAGATACTGTTGTTGTAGAACACACAATGCACAGCATCACCCCCCAAAAGAAAAATATCTTTCCAAATGGAAGATACAAAGACTCATACCTACTGTGTGATTCTGTTAGGAATAATGGTTTGCTCTTAGCTTAGCCTCTGAAGGATTCCTTCTTGACGAATCCTTCCTGCCTTCTTTCTTCTTTTAAACAAACTACATAGTTAAATGCCTCACACTTACGTTTATTCCATGGTAACCCTTCCCTCTCACTTTTTCCCTTTCTATCTTAGACATATTACCTAAAACCTTCCTTTTAAATATCATGTATTTCATATTGGTTTTAGTTGTAAAATGCATCAATGTAGTGTCATTTCAAATGTAGACAGCAGCCATGACATTGCTCACCTCAAAAGGTGCCAGTTTATCATAAATGATCAGTAGCAGAGAGTGGGAAATCAAAGTTAGAGAAACATGAAAGACCTCCTCCTGGTGGCAAATCCTTTAAGGCCAGTTTGGACCAGCAGTCCAGCAGTAGGAGACCCAGCAGTGGAGGTGTGCTGGGGCTCGTGTGAACAGTTCACCGTTATTCACACCCCCTGAGTTGGACTGCTGAATAGAAAGTTCAAACATATTTCCTCAACTCAAAGCAACACTAACCTGAAAACATAAATTGGTCCATTTGGGCTTCAAACTTGACCCAAATGGACAAAAAGGGGTTCACAAACTTCAGGGAACCTGATTCAACCTTTTAGTTTGTTAAGAAACCCAGAAGAGAGGGTCTTTATAGTGATCAAAGGCCTGAACATTACCTCGCCAACGGAAGTGTGCTGTTAATAAAAGCCATTCCCCAACATGTCAGGGGCACCAACCCACTGTGCCTCAGAAGTCCCCAAATGTTCTTGCATGGTCCAACCTTTTCGTTAGGCTACATTTATACTCTCTCCAGTTAAACTCTGATGAGCAGAGTGCCAGTTACTTCAGTTAAACAAATAGCTGATGCCGGAAATAAAGCAAGCCTGATGATGTGTAGTAGAGATAAAGAAATTGAATATATGAAGGTATCATGTCATTGACCAGTTTATAATACTAACTTTAAAAAATTACAGCAAGGACGCTAAAATATTTTACATTAGCCTTGTCCTTTTTCTTGGAATATTTTTAAATGTTTGAAAATGACCTACAGTCCTGCGATATCTGCTAAATGGTCTCACAAGCGTCAGCACCTTCAATGTCATTTGACTTCTATAAATAGTGAATGTGCCTGAAGCTTCTCAAACATCACTTACATTTTTCCTGGGGGTTTGTTTCCCCTCTACGTAGGGACAGAATTTTTTAAATGTGTAATGTGTAAGCAATCCTAATACCATTGTTCTCTTTCTCATTCTTGGATCATTCCCTGCCTTTTGCCATATCTGCTATTGCTTTAATATGCAAAAATCAGACAAAATGTCAAAAGAAGAAGAAAGCACCAGCAGAGATTTAGTATAAATGGAAATAATTCATATCTATAGTAAAAGAAAACTTTAATTTTAAAAATGCCAGAAATGGTTCAGCGTGAAAATGAAGATGTCATGACTAAATAGGAATTTTTCAGTCCCCTAGCTGTCAATAATTAATAGATTATTTACACTGGCACACTCACATTTCCCAGCTTTCAGGATTCCATTTACACTGTGATCCTTTGCTCAGCAGCAAATTTAACATCAGTGTGACCTTCCTCTGCCCAACACCATTCGCCCATCAGACAGGGAGCGAGCATCATCTGATATGTGCATTTATTAAGGCAGCAAGCTCCAAATATTGGAAAAATGACAAATGCCAGTGTCTCCTGTAAGAAACTGGAAGAGAAACAGATTGTTCATAAGGAAAAATCAATTAACAAACCTTCTCTACAATGCCTTTCTTAGGAGCCAAGATGTTTGCCCCCTATGGTGAGGTCTAGCTCTTCAAAGATTGTTTCTGAGTTAAATCCTCCAGAATTTGTAGCAAGTTTGCAATGGTTATGTAATGCTTGTAGGCATACAGAAGAAACGTTAATATTAAAGATTCAGTGTCTTGCTTAATTGCATTGCAAACAATAGCATAAAATAATTGAAGTATCATTAACATCATGATGCTAGAAAACACTGAATTGTATTAAAAATTGCACATTTAATGAAGATTTAAGAAAAGAACTAAAAAATTATGACCCCAAAATCATATAATGAAAGTCCACATATATTAGTATGGAAAAAATCAACTCAAAACCATTGAATCTTAAAACTGTGTAGTAATCAATGTGATAATATTTGGTGGCGATGTACAAGACTGTTAGTGTGGAAAATCATTTTGAAGCTGATTTGTCCTTTGATGTTGGTTCAGGTTTGCATATTAAAAGATTTTGAACTAGGCCAAAATGATGTGGCGCTCCAATAAGCAGTAAAGATACAAAGAACAGTGAAAAATACACACTGTAGCTGCTATGCAAACAAGATGTCAAGTGTTATTTGTGGATTTCCTTACTAGAAAATGGTTGTGCAGATAATGTGTCAACATTTGCATTAATGATAACATTATTAATAATGAAACTGTGCAAGATGAAGCTCTTGGTGCCATGTTTCAGCTTGGAATATGTGTGTGTGTGATGGTGGGGGGCATATATTATACCTCTAAAAACAAAAGCAGCAATATTATCGATATATCACAGGGAGAGTATTCATTATGAGTAAGCAAACACCGTGCTTCCTTCCCGTGGCCTCTTTTTAAGCTGTATTGATTCTGACTCATGAAGGGAACAAGGGTTTTGGGGAGGGGGGGTATAACGTTATATGAGATTGAAGTGACACCTGTACTGCTTTTGTGCTGATTTGGAAATTCTAAGCTCTTTTCAACTGTTCCCCATCACGACCACTCAGCAGGCTAATGCTGCTTTCACTTGCCTTGAAAAGCTCTATAGAGAGACAGTCTTTTTCTCAGCCTTTTTCTCTCAGACCTGGTTTTATTATTACCCCTTCACTCTTTAGCATCTAACCAACAGTTAAGATAATAAAAATGATAGCTAGAATGTATGGAGGGCTTTTATTTCAATGCAAGTATTTTTATATTTTTTATTATTAAATCATGAAAACTTAGGTCTTGAAAGGAATTCAAGGGTTCTCTGGACTATTGCCCATCCAAAGGTTCGCTCTCATCTGATGTGATCCTAAACAGCTGAAAACATATTTCACCTGAGAAATGAATGGTAATAAACTATTAATAAACCATCTCCAAGGCCCCCTTTATCACTGTGATTTTTTAATTCAATGATTATTCTTATATAAACTTCCCAACAAGATACCTCCAAAAAGTCCTCTGAGAAACCCCTCTGGGTAGTTGAACAGATTGCACTACCAGGAAGGTCTTCCATTAATCTAACATTGATGCCCAGTCCAGAATTACCTAAATGTGTTTAATCACTATATTAGTGTGAATGTCTACAACATTCCAGATCACAAAAAATAGTTTCTTCCAAATAGGTAGAAACATGAGATTACTACCCTATCTCCTTTATCTTTATCTCCAGAGCTGTGTACTTACTTGTCCTCTCTTGTGACAATGACTCACAGAGGTCAGAAGAACAGGGTAAGTTTTTCTAGTCTAAGCTTTTTTTTTTTTTCTGCTGAGAGCACATATTTTTATTCATGTGGTGGGTACTCAAGAGTCCCGGCAGATTACATTCTTCATGCACTACCCAAGCACAGCATTTTCCTTTGCAAAATTCTTTGGCAGGAAACACCACCAAATGCTAACCTAGTCCCAGAAATAACCGCATATTGGACTATGTGAAATGTACTACACAATATACCTTAACTGTGCTTAAAGAAATGGTGATGTCACGGAAATCACAAAGTATGAATGAAATTTGAAGCTTAGGTAACTTTCTACTGCAAGTTTCCATCCACATACCAATAATCTTGGTGGGAAAATTACCGCTGCGTTTTTAAAAAGACATTCAACTGCTATCTCTCTGGAAGATATTCTTTCCCTTGGAGGCAGCAAGATGAATGGCTAGTAATATTCTTTCTTATTAACCTGTTTCACAACACCAAATTATCTTTTTATCAGTGATCTATGTATTATACAGGATTCTACTCTAATGCAAGAAACCCTTAGTGTTTCAAGATGACTAAAGATAAAGAGAAGAAAAATATTACATAAAATTGATTTATTACCAGGCAACCCTACAATATTTAGACAACTAAAATAAACCTAGGAAGCATTCCATTTGTGATATGGGCCAACAGAAAGGTAAGGAATTTCCACCAGAAGTGAATTTTCAGCTTGAGCTCTGACCTCTGAAGAAATGAGATTTGTAAAGTAAATGCTAATAGAGCCTCTTCCATGGCAGCTGAACACACTGCTATGAAAACACAGAATAACAAGCATCTTTTGACTTCTTCAGTTTAGTTTTAATTACTGCAGAACAGCCTTTTGCTTTTCCAGTTTTGCCTCTGTCAACACTCCTCTCTAAACCAGGGTTCTCTGAAGCTTATGGGTTTGCAGTGTAAGTTCACTTTCGAAAGCCTTTGTTTTGTGAGGTTTTTAAAAATCTCTATTTTCAGCTGGTTGAGTGTAATTCCCTCCTACCATTTCCCACTGACTCCTTCTTTAAATTCTACCCAGAGAAATAGATATTGGTGTGTTTGAAACACTCAGGTCAAAAATTGCAGCCAGGAAAATGATTGCCTCAGGAGTCTCACACCCTTATCCTGAACAATACAGTATTAAAATTGGTGGGCTTTCCTGGCGGCACAGTGGTTGAGAGTCCGCCTGCCGATGCAGGGGACACAGGTTCGTGCCCCGGTCCGGGAAGATCCCACATGCCGCAGAGTGGCTGGGCCCGTGAGCCATGGCCGCTGAGCCTGCGCGTCCGGAGCCTGTGCTCTGCAACGGGAGAGGCCACAACAGTGAGAGGCCCGCGTACCGCAAAAAAAAAAAAAAAAAAAAAAAAAATTGGTGTATTGGACATCTAAGAAGTCTACAGTATTTCCTTGTACTTGAAACACACCTAGGTACACACTAATACTTTTATTAGTTAGCTTCTCTCCCTGAAAACTCTTTTCCCCAAACCTCTCAACTTGCCTCCATATTTATTTCAACTTTCCTTCATAGAGGAAGCTAATTTCTCTTTGTACCTTTTACCTCAATGACTCTCAAATTGTGGAATGCAGAATGTCAGGGGTCCCTAAGATCTTTCAGGGCAACTTCAAGGTCAAAACTACTTTCATAATAATACTAAGACATTATTTGCCTTTATCATTGTGTTGATGGTTTGCATTAATGGTGCAAAAGGAATGGTGGATAGGACTTCTGATGCCTTTGCAAAATCAAGGCAGTGACCTCCAGCTATACAATATAATCATATTTTTCAACTGCCATGCAATTACAGTTTTAAAAAATGCCAGTTTCCCTTAAGAATGTCCTTTATGAAACAATAAAATTAATTTTATTAAAACTACTCTTGAATACACTATTTAATAATCAAGATGATGAAATGGGAAGTAGATATGAAGTGATTTGGTTGCATAGAGAAGCACAAGATTTGTCTTGTGCTTGTATCCATAATGATGAGTTTGACACCTTCCCAAAGTTAAAGATTTTGGGGTGAGATTGATGGTGATATTAGTGAATGCAATTTTTTAATGCTGTATAATGAAATGTGTCAAGAAGATCTGCAAAACTCAGTGAATTTACATTTCCAAATAACACTGCAAAAGTTTATAAAAATCATGCAGGAGCAAAAGATCCACTCAAAATGCAAAAAGAAACTAGTGGACTTTCAAGTAACAGTACAAAAAGTTCGTTAATATGGTTTCAAGTTTGACATTTCAAATAACTTTTAAGAAACAACCACTTGCCAAGTTTTGGTGGAATATCAAAGAAGAACGTCCACAATGATCTTATGAAACTATTCAAGGTACTCCTCCCTTTCCCACTACATATCTAAGTGAGAGTGATTTTTCTTCATATGCTCAACCAAAATAACATATCCCAACAGGTTAAAAGCAGCAGCAGACTTGAGAATCCAGCTATCCTCTATGGAGCCAGACATTTAAGAGATTTACAGAAATGTAAACTAATACCACTTGCGTTGCTAATTTTGTGATTTGGAAATCATAGTTATGTTCTATAACACATTTATGTAAGCACATAATGGGGGTTGTTGCAATTTTTGAATTAGTAGGCAATATTTTAAAATTTCTCAGTTCTAATTTCTCACATAAGTGTAGATTGATATAATCCATACAAACCAGAAACTTGGGGTGAGGGTTTTTCAATAATTTAAAAATTTAAAAAGTCAATATTTTTTAAAGATGTAAAGAGGTCCCTCAGGACCAGAAAGTTTAAGAACCACTGATCTGTACTCATGGCCATTATATACTAGTAGGCTTATTACTCATCCAGCTTGCCGTCCTTCAGACCAGGGGTCCCTAACCTGGGGTCCTAAGTGGTTTTAGAGAGTTCACAAACACCTTGAAATTTCACAGAATTCTACATAGGTGTATTTTTTCCCCTGGGTCAAGGTCATGGATTTTATAACATTCTCTACAGATCAACAGGAACCACTACTTTCAGTTAAAATCAGGGCACATGTCTTCTCTAAACTCTCCCCAGACACTGTGGCACCCAAGATCACCAACACGGAAGTCCCTGGTGTTGGGAAAGAGTGACTTAATTCAACCAATGAAACATTAAACTGATCTACGTATTCAATTTCTCTGTGCAGAATCCCATGCCAGGAGCTAGAGGATAAGGAAAGGACCAAGCAAATAGGATGCAGCCCAGTCATGGGGATCTCTTCCTTTAGCTTTCCTTCAGTTTCCTGCTCCCATTCCTCCAGATGAGTTAGATGCCCTTCCAATTGCTTCTCTAATTCCCCCTCTACATGCCTGTCTCTCTCTTCCCACAATGCAGTCTAGTTTCATGTATATCTCCCCTGCTAGACTGTGAGCCCCTGGAGAGCAGGGGCTATATTTACTCATCTGTGCATCCACCCAGCCTGGCACAGTGCCTGGGATATAACAAATGCTCGATTATTATCATTTTTAAAGCAGGGAGTTTACACTCTAAAAGAAGGAAGTAGAGCTTAAGTAACTGTCATAGTAATACATATAAACAACATGACATTGAGACTAAGAGAGTAGACTCTGGATTCAGACTTCCTGTATTCAAAGTCAAGGTTCTATCACTTAGTACTTCAGTGACCTTGGGCAAGATACTCATTCTCTCTGTGGTTAAGTTTTCTCATCTGTAAAATAGGAATAATAATAGTGTCTACCTCATAGCATTGTTATGAGTTGATTGTTAGGAGATTAACTGAGGTAAGTCATGTAAAATTCTTAGACTAGTGCCTGCACATAAGCAGGGCGCTCTAGATAAAGAAGATGAAGTCGTCCATATCTAAATAGGGAGAAAGCTTTAATGGGGAGCAGCGTTTGAGTAAAGTGCATTTTATTCCAATATCGTGTTAATTATCATTAACATCCTTGCACTTGTTTGAGGGTAAATTTATAGAACTCAGTACCAAGGTAGCAATCAGGGGTTCATCAACTTTTCATTTTATACCCAGTTAATCTCTGATAACTTTTCTCTTCGAGTGACACACTGTAGCATCGTAAGGCATTGTGCAGCATTACACGTTATGCACAAATAGGTACCTAATGGTGGGTTTAAGGATGTTGCAGCAGTCCAAGTTCTTTCATTTTCCTGATTATAACTGCATTTGCATAATGTATGAATTCAAACATTATTGCTGTTAAATAATGCATAAATATTCTCCCATGCCGAAATATGTCTATTTCCTCTTCATGAATCCTGTTGAGTGAATCGTTCAGTTGTTGTTCTATTTAAAATGTACTTAGAGATCTGCATACATCAGAACCATGACTGGGGGAAATGTCGTAGCCAGAAGAACGAAGCTCCTCGGAACTGTAAATGAAGTATACGTTATTAAACGAGCCAGGTTTTCCCCTCTTCAGGGTGCATTATCTTCAGAATCTAATGTTTAGTATTTTAGAAATGACAAATACTTCCTTGATCACCTGATCATCAGAAGGGATTTACATGTAGAATAAGACTCCTGGAAGCTCTTCGAAAGAAAAAGATTTTTTTCTTTGTTTTGTTTTTTCGAACCTAAATATAAATATGAACATGATCATATACTTTAGAGATTTTCTTGCATACTAGGAAATACTATCTAAATTATTAGAGGCAATGATAATCGGTATGAATTCCCATTTCAACTTTACAGCTTTAAATATTCCATTTAATGCACTCTCAATGGTTCTCTTATGGAAAACACAGCTGCTTCTTTGTTTTATAAAATATATGTTTAAAACAAACTATGACTGTTTATTTCTAACTATGTTGTCTCCTTTTCTTTTCCAAATAGATGACTTGCCTTTTAAATTCCCTTTCACTTATAAAAGAGATATAACCCAGGACTTAATTTAGAATCTAATGTAGTAGATTCACTTGTCTTAGCCTATTTTCTATTTTCTGCTAGTGTGAATAATCAAGTGACCAAAACAGACCACATTTTAAAAATTGTATTTATTTTCTGATTTGCCATTATGATGCCAAAAGATGTCTATACTTGCATTACGATTACTTAATGTTACACACATGCAATCACATACACGTATGAAGAGAGCCTATTTTCTCTGCCAAATGGATTTTCTGTCACTTCCCTACTCTATCCTCTACTTACTACTGCTGATAAAATCGTGTGATGCATTCAAATGTCTAATAAAAAAAAGATGTGCCTTTAAAAGAATGCATTTTTAATTCTAAGTGTTTCATTATAAGCAAAAGATAGCTCTAAACTGCATCACATGAACTTCAATGGGAAATACAAAAATACTTTTGTTCTAAAATTGAATATACCAGTGCAAAAAAGAAAATAAAATGAACTGTGACACTGCATGTCAGTTTCACACATGAAACTCCCAAACTAATATTTGCTAAGAAAATCAATTTCATGTACCACAAGGCTATTCATTAAATCTTTTCCACTTTGCCATGGGATATATGCAAGGGAGCCACCAAAGCATGAGGTAAGGGCTGCAGAGCCCTAGTGCTAGGCAGTTCAGGTTTGAGAGTGCAAATTTTCAGCACAAAAACTTGAACCAAATTTGCTTCTTTTCAACCTCCTTAATGAGCAATTCTAAAGCCCCATGGTGCAATTGATTTAGAAAACAAAAATCAATAGAAAGCACACCACCGGGCATGGGAATCCAAGGATCATCCAGTGGAGAATCATGGATACAATTTGGGAACTTGAGGCCCTGGCTCATTTCTCTTCACAGTTTACACCTATGGGATGTTACCTACCTCAGTCTTAGAAAGTGGCAGGAGCTGATAAAGCAACACGCCCAGTCATTACATGATCTCCAATGGAAAGAAACTTTATAAGAACTTCAATCCAAATTCCAATTTTTTTAATCCAACTGCTGTCAATTTTTCAAAGTATTAAAATGAGAAATAAAAGACCCCAGAGTGAATGCCATATAGAAGGAAATTTGAGAAGATGCTCAGAGGTAGGAAGCCACCATTAGAGCAAAATAAGAGGCAGCAGAGACTGCCCAGCCAAGTCCCTCCCAGGCACCCTCCACCTGGGGAACTCTAAGGCTTAAATTCTGCTCTCACCCCAGCAGAAGAGCAGACCCAAGGCCACCATCCCTTCACTCCACCCAACACCTCCAAGCCTTATGTTGCCAAAAGAGTTCTGCCTTGGAACCACAGTTTTTACTTTTATCAACTAAGACCTTGATTCAACAAACCAAATGGCATATGATTTTTGATGGCATGCTTGTTTGTATCGAAGTACATTAAGTAGGATAAATAAAGTTGAAACTCAAATTGTATCTGTGAGAATGCTATGGCAACACTGGGGAATTTTGCAATTTTTATCAATCTTCTATGTTGGGTATTTCCAGAACTTTTAGATTGTTTTGTAGGTGTCCCCACATCCATTCAATGTGCTGTCCTTTCTTTATCTTGTACATTCCCTCAACCAAAAGAGCTTATTAGTGGAGAGCTTATTAGTGGAGAATTCAGTGTCTTTGGAAAGACACTGAATTTCATCAAGGTACTAGAAATCCACACATTACATGGGGTCTATTGAACGCAGAATTACTCTCTAAGGTCTGAAAATTATGTCTGACCCTAACGTTGTCCCAGTTGCCTGCACTGACAAGGATTACTGACTCAAGGTCTTGGGAAAGTCAAAGCTCAGGTGACATTTGGACTCAATGGTGTTTCCCTCTAGCCCGACTGTGGGTCCCATCCCCAGCCCCTACTCATTTAGGCAGTTTCTCTATGGCTGAGACAAAGGAGTGTTTAATCAGAAAATGTATTAACTAATTGGTAAAGCCTCTTATAAAAATCCCCCTAATTACCCCGTGGTGTCAAGAAAAAGGGCCTGTCAGGAGGGTATCAGCATTACAACAGTGACAGCAAAAAGCAACATTTGGAAGTCCTCCTCCCCTGGGCCTTTTCTTTGATTTCTGCCTTTAATACTGATAAGAAGTGACAGTAGTTGGATAAAACAATCAAAACTTGAGTTGAAGAGCTTATAAACCTTCTGACACATCAATAAACCAAAAGCCAATATGAAAGTAGCAAAACGGTTTTATTTTAACTCTGGCTAGCCACACACTGCAGACATGACAGCCATTTGTGGAGCTCCAAGCTATCTCCTTGATATAATATTTTACTAACTCATTTCACATCTTTTAAATAAGAAATAAATGCTAAATTCTACCAAGAGAAATAAAATCTTTTATAATCTTTTAGACAGTTGTTGTCATCCCTCAGGAGAGCTTTATGCCTGCTGCTAAATGTCTACAAATCAATATTTAATATTTTGAAACATGAAGTCTTAATTATCCATCTCCCCTTTAAGCGTGAAACCCTTACTGAGTGAAAATAAAACCATTTGTTGGCTGATAGATTGATTGCCACTTATTAGCACTTTTTTGATCTGCAGGTCAGATTACAGGGTTCCATTCCAAACACATACGATGTCTTATCGTTTATGCCTGGATGTATGAGTGAGTAGAAAAGAATTTGTTAACTCGGGACTGTGTGAAGATCTTTTTCACTTCAGTTCATTGGACTAACACTGACAAATTAAAAATGAAAAAAAGAAATGATCAAGTCATAACTATTATTTACACTCCAGACAAACATTTTTACTCTTACCTACAATAACAACACACATTCTAATGCTCTATGTACAAACTGAAACATGAAAGAGAGCTGTGTATCAAGGAGAGAAGAGGAAATTATATGATTTTGGTGAATTCTGAAATATCACAAAACTCCCAGATACAAAATGGAAAAAAATCCTTGGGCTTCTGTGGACTTTTAAGTTGTCTATATTTGGTCAGAAGCCTTAACCACAGCAAGAGAGCTGAACACTGACCAGGGAGGTCTTCTGCCTCTGGAAGCAAAGAGATCACAACCAGATTGGTAATACCTTGGGTTTTCTCTGGATGTTCATCCAGAACACAGGAGGAGCTTCCTGAAATGGAACACGTGGTAAAGTGGGAAAAAGATGTGCCCATGCTCTCGAACCTGTGAATCCGACCTTACTGGAAAAAGGATCTTTGCATTTAAATTGAGGATCTATAGGTGAGATCTTCCTGGATTATCCAGTCCTAAACCCAAGGACACGTGTCCTATAAGTGACACACTGAGAAGAGACACACTGAGTAAAGAAGAAGAGACCATGTAAAATGGAGGCAGAGAATGGAGTTATGCAGCCACAAGCCAAGGAAGGCCTGGAGCCACCAGTGGAAGAGGCAAACAAAGATGCTCCTCACAGGGCCTTTGGAGGGAACACGGACCAGCTGACATCTTGATTTCTTGTGGCCTCCAGAATCTTGACAGAACAAATTTCTACTGTTGAGTTTGTGACTATTTGTTACGGAAACCCTAGGAAACTAATACGCATGGCACGGACATGAGGTGGCAGAATGGGTTGCTGGTGAATTACATAGGTAGAATGACATATAGATTTTGTGGGTTTGTCCTAAATTCAGTCAGAATGAGAGGTTCAGGAATATTGAAAGGCCTTCCTCAAATCACATCTTTCTTGTTTATCTTGCTTTGTCTACTGTTAACCCTTTCCATTTGTTTCTCTGTTTAAATATACTACATGCCTAGGACTGTGGAAGGTAGGGCTGTATAGCTGTGGTTTGCACATCAGCTTTGCCACTTACCTTAATCATCTCTTAATCACTCTGAGCCTGCATTCTATTATTGAAAATAAGGAGATAATAATACTTCCCGACAGGTGTGCTGTGAGAGTAGAGATTTATTTGTAAAGTATTTATTATGGTGCTTGGAATACTGTCAGTACCCAATAAAGAGTAGCAATTATTACCTCACCAGGTGTTGTGAGGATTAAATAACAACATAGAAACCTCCTGACACCAAGGAAGCATTTAATAAATGCTACTATAGCTGGTATCATTACATATTTTTGCTTCCTGGAGTTTCCATCATCACAAATTGGCAGTCACAGGCTGAAATCCTTTGGTGGCTGCCCTTGTACTGGGATTAAAATCTCAAACCTCTGACACAGTCCACCAGCCCTCCACAGTCAGGTCTACATACTAGCGCAGTGCACTATGACACCCATGCCACACCCTTGTGTTCACCCTAATTCAGCCCCCACCCACCACCACTAGCTTCCATTTGGTTCCTCAGAGGAGTGTCCTTCCTCCTTTTTGCCTTGGCACTCCTGAAACCCTCTCTCCCTGCTCCCTGCTAAATCCTACTCTTCCTTCAAGTCCCAGCTGAAATCTTTCTTAGAGAGGAATTCCCTACTGCCACCCATTCCCATCTCAATAGGTCCTATATTTGCTTTCATCACACTTACTCCTCTTCATAATTACTTATTCACTTGTGTGATTATATGTTAAAGCTTGTCTCCTCCACTAAAGCCATGTAGCAGGGATAATACTTTGAGGATATTAAACTAATGCATTTTCATGCTAGTTTCACTGTTACAAATTATTCCATGACTACCATAAGAACAGTCATGCCTGATAGACTCAAATCATGGATTTTTTTTTTTTGTTAGTGTAGGGAGAGTTACCCTTTCTTCCATCATGGGTGTATTATGAAGCTTGGTACCTAGGAGGATTAAAATAGGAAAGTATTATGCACAGGAAATGGGAAGTTCAACTTTCCTGCTCCAGTAAATCATAGAAAGGAAAGAGAGAGGAAAGAGCCAAGAAGTCATAAGGATAGGTCTTCAAATTTCTGCTTTGGGAGTTGTGTTAGTCGGCTTGGGCTACCATAAGAAGATATGGTAGACTGGGTGGCTTAAACAGAAATTCATTTTCTCACCATTCTGAAGGCTAGTAGTCCAAGATCAAAATGTTGGCAGCTTTAGTTTCTTCTGAGGCCTCTCTCCTTGGCTCGCAGATGGCCACCTTCTCGCTGTGTCTTCACATGGTCTTTCCTTTGTGTGCATAACCCTGGTGTCTCTCTGTGTGTCCAGCTTTCCTTGTCTTATAAAGATACCAGGCAATTTGGATTAAGGTCCACCCGTATGACCTCATTTAACCTTAATTAAAGGCCCTATCTCTAAATACATTTACATTCCGAGGAACTGGAGGTTAGAACTTCAACGTATGAATTAGGGTGAGGGAGATAATTCAGACTGAAACAGGGCTAAAGTCTTCAGTATGTGGGGAGTTTTAGAAACATGTGGGTAAGTCTGAGAAAGCCCATGTGGGTAAGTCTGAGAAAGCCCACTCATACCATGTGAAAGAAAAGAGGGTCGGTTGCATGTTTCTTCTCAGGCATCACATAGGAAGGCTGAGAACAACAGTGCAACAATGGTCTGGGAAGGCAGCTAGAGAGATGGAGACAGTTCTCCTGGTGCCACAGAGCCCATGTGGGACACGGAGGGGTCCTGTGTGCCCTGGTGAGCACACATGCATTTGTTGCTAGGGGAGGCGGACCAGGACAGGAAGACAACAGAATCAGAGACAAATGGTTTAACTGTGGATTCCAGGGTTTAACTGTGGAATGTGAATATCATTCCAAATATTCAGATAGCTCTGGTTGTGCCTTATCAGCTCAGATCACCAGTATCTGAAAGACACCGTGGGAATACCTACCTTCTTTTCCATGACCTCAGGGTCACTGAAACAAGCTTTCCACAGCTAGATGCCACTGTGGAAAAGAGCAGGAAGAAGAACAAAAAAATCTGAAAGACTAAAGATTTGCCTAAAAGATTGAGTCATGTGAAAGAGATAATCTAAACTAGCCCTAAGGGGGAATTGAAAATTCTGGATTTACTAAAGATTTAACCCACAGAGACTGTTAAATGATTGAGACTGAGAAAGATGAGGTGGAATATTATTAATGGGCAATGTTATATTTTCTTCCAGTGGGATAAGAATGGGGAGGAAGATTAGACAATTTGTACAAAAAGAAGCTACTTTTTCTCTACACCAAAGTAGTAGTGTGTACTAAATGTGGACATCATTCAAATTATTTAAAAAGAGGCAACAGGCCCCAAATGGAGTCACTTGTCCTAAGCCCCATGTCAGCAAACCAAGACTTAATACCTAACCTAACTGCAGTTTCACCCTCTGCCAGGAATGTAACCTTTAACCAGTCAATCTGGAATAATCTTGTCAGCACTAATGAAGTAATCTGCTCAATAAAACCCTTCCATCCCCCAAAGGAAGTTGACCTTGCCTTAAACAAGCTGCTCCTTCCTTGTCCCTCTCCACTTTCTGCCTATAAAGTCTTCTGTTTTGTACAGCTCCTCAAAGCTCCTTTCTTTCTGCTAGATGCTGCCCTGTTCATGAATCATTGAATAAAGCCAATAGGATCTTTAAAATTTACTCAGTTAAATTTTGCTTTTTAACACAACTATAAACTCCAGGAGGATAGGGAGCTTGTCCATTGGGTGTATCTAGCACAGTGGTGGTACTGGTAAATGTTTTTTAAATGAATGATGTCACCAAGTTTGCAGCAACTTCTATGCTAAATTATATTCCTCTCCACCTTTAAAAAGTTTGCCTCTACTATTGCACAATTTGTTCAACTCTCATCTTCCCAAATAATTCCATTAGGCAAGTTTCCAACCTTACAAAATAGTGGTGGAGGTAGAGCTTACCTCCAAATCTAAATTTATTCATCCACTAAACCATATGCCATCTCCAATTTAGAAACCTATAATGGGTTCCACATTAATTCCAGCTCTGTCTAGCTTTCTTGGCCTATTTGCCTACTTTGTTTTATCTTCTGTAATTCCAAATCAAGAAAAATTAGCCCCCATTAAGCAGATCCTTTCACTGCCTCCCTGACTCCAACCTCTATCTTGGCTCAAGCTCTTTGTCACAACCAATTGTTTTGTTCCTCCCATCTATGCACCTGAACGTCCAAATCAAGTTGTCTCTGATGTCTCTATTCATATTAATTTTTCTTAAAAATTCTCCTTTACAATATCTGTATTGCATATTGCATAAGTGACAGTTTTTTATATGCCAGTACCTCGCAATTTAACATTTAGCCTTATCTATATGTGATATACATATACTATTAATTCAAAACCTGTTGCTAATATAATTCTACAGATAGATGATATATAGGCAGATACATAGATGCATAGATAGATACATATATAGATAAACAAATAGATATAGACAGACATACATACATGTGTGTGCAGCTTGTCCTGGTAATCATATGTACTCTCCTTAGAAGCAGTCCATATCTTTAAAACTCATCAATTTTGTACTCCATAGTTCATAACAGATATTTAGTAGGCCCTCAACAAATGCTCTTTGATTGATTCTAGGCCAAAGATGATTTTATTGTTTAGGAAACATACCAAGAAACACGAAAAATTGATTTGTATTTGCTTAATTTTTAAAAATCACTTTTCCGTCTTTAGTACTTTATGAGTTGTTTTCATCTAGCAAGTAAGAGAATTTTCCAGAGCCAGCCCATCTGCTCCTCCTCTTGATTTTGAAGTGGTCGGCAGGCTAAATTGGTAACATCTTTCATCCGGTGGCAACGCCCCGTGTTGTCACAGGCATGCAATTCTGATTTCATTGCCTTATTGAGCCAAGGCAAAGAGAGGCAACAAGAGATAAATCCCTTCAAAAACTCAATAAGTTTAATAATAGCTAACAGACGAAGAACACTACCCACCATAGAAATGCTTAATTGCTCTTTGTCATTAAGTTGGCTCTAATGATAAAGGCTCTTTGTGAAGTTTCCTTCCCTTTGGTATTAGACTCTGAAGGATTGGACTGGAAGGGGCTTTGGATACACACCCTCCACCACTGCCTCCACCACCACACTTCAGCTACCACTGCACTGAGTATAATATAAACATGAAGGAAGCCAGTCTCTTCAGAAAATTCTCAAGGGAAGATATTTTCACAGTCATTCTAGATAATACATCACAGTGTTTCAAAAATCTTCATCTGAGCCTCTGTCTTCCAAACCACTCCTGTTACACTTTGAATGCAATTCATCTTAGTCTTCCCACTATGGAAACAAAAAACAAATTAATAATAGGTGTGAATCTAAAATTAATAGAAGAGGAGCCCATTGCTTCTCTCAGGCATGTTAAATTTATTCTTACATTTCATTTACAATAGTCAAGGTTAAAATCCAAGTGAATTTACAGGAAGGATTCACTTGTGCTGTGGTCATTACAGTCGATTTTTAAAAAGCTCTTTTTCCTACAAAAGAAATTCACTAACTGAACATAAGGACAGCAAATGATTTCTACCAAGTTGAAAAGTGGGGAAAAAAATAGAGAAATTTAAAGTAGAACACACTGGTGTGAACATAAAATACAGAAGACACATTTATGTTTAGCCACGAATCCACTTGCACTAACTTTCTCTTGCTTCATTATTTTCCTCTAGAAAGTCAAAGGTCACACCTACAACAGCAGTATGCCTATGAATTATGAGAAGACTGAGGCAAATTGTGGGACAAAGCCCAGCCCTAGACAAAGCTACAAAGCTATAAAAATGTTGTTTCTGGTGTCCCTCTTTCCTCCCTCTACCACCTCGGTCTTTCTACTCAACATCCCCATTATTCCTTTTGAGAAATAAGTAAGATTGAGAGTTTAAAACTCAGACAAAATGCCAGGCCTTTACCACTCAATAAGTACTATTTTTTGGAAATTATTTATCTGAATCTTCAAGCCTACTTAATGAGATAGGTGCTATGGTTAGCCCAGTTTTCTAGTGAGGAAAACGTGGCTCGGAGAGATTAAGCAACGTGCCTAAGTCACCAAGCTGATTACTGTTTTAATCTTGGCACTGCATGGACACTGTAGGAGAGGGCCAGAATATCCTAAGCTTGCATCCTTCTCCTGTATCTTTGGTGGATCCAGTCCTATGAGTGCTATAACCTTCATTCAGCAACTCCACATTCATAACTGGTTTGTGGAAACTGAGGTAGATAGAGATCAGCTCCAACCCTGAAGGAATACAAAGTCCTTCCCTCCCTGCCTCATCGACATTGCTGCTTTAGCACCACGGCCCTAACAGCCCATCAACAGAGTCTGGTAAACCAACCACTTTGCCAGATTCGTCAAACCCCTGAAATTGTGGGCCTTCAGACAATGACTTGAATTCACAGAATTCATAGAGTGTTAGAACTAAGAAGCATCTCAGAGGGGATACAATTGAATTTGCTCATTTTACAGATAAGAAGACTAAGGCATATATTGCTTAAATGAATTTTCTACCATCCCAGAGCCAAAATGTGGCAGAGTCAGGTCTTGGACTTATGTCTTTGGACATGACTCAGAAGATGGACTTCTACTCTATCACATGGGTAGTAGCTCTGGCTTTGCTTTTTCATCACTACTCACTACCACCTGAGACATCAAATGATCATGGCTTCCACCTGCAAAATTCCTTCCACTTCTTCCTGGGCTGAGTCTGATTAAACCAAACATCATGACATCATGATATTTTTCTAGAGTTTTAGTTCTTTGTAAACACGTGTGGGTTTCTACTGCATATGTTCATTATATATATTTTTTAACATTTTAAAAGTCTTATTAGTATATAAGATCTTAGAGATGGACGATATAGTGTGTTTAATTACTTTTCCTGACTCCATAATATCATAATCTACCCCAGTTCTCTCATGAATCCAGCAGGCTATTCAGATACACCCTGAACGGCAAGATTCTTCTTTTTGAATATGGGATCTGAGATTTCTTATGTAAAAAAATACAGTTTTCCATGATTAGAGAAAGCATTCCTTTCCGTGGACACAGACAAGACAGCTAATTTTTCCAAGGGTGACTTACATCACGCATCACAGTCGTCATTGTCGCCATTGATTAATAGTTCGGCCATAGGCTGGCATAAGGCTCTACATTAGGCCTGCAGACACCATTGCTGTCAGCTCTACAGTATCCCAAGCCCCATAATCAGTCTCATCACCTCTTAAATGAAATTTGATTCTGCTTTAATCAGGAGAGAAAGTTTGGGCTCCACAATTACCTTCAAGGCCATTTTCCCACCAAACGTGCACAACAGTTTTGGCCAAATACTGCTGCGCAAAGCAGCTTACAAATGAGCGTGAACTTGCTTAAATGCCAAGGGTTTGGTTGAATTTCAGATACGCGCCCTGGGCTGGGGAAAATAACAGTGATTTTGTACTCTGAGAGCAGTAAAGTCATGCCAGAGCTGATTCTTTTGCTATAGGGCAAATAAATCATTAACGATAATCAATATACGATCATTATCAATAAAATCCTTCTTTCCACTAGGGTTGAGTTTTTATATAAACATCTCCAGAAAATCAAATTCTGAGCAATGTCATTCAGTATTTATAGGCAGCTTCCGATTACCTTCTCTTCAAATTGTGCCTCACCTGACACCAAAATGATCTTCCTACAAAAAAAAAAAAAAAAAAACAAGCATGTCACTCTCATGTTTCAAAACCTTCAGACTCTACTACCTTCAGAATATAATACAACCACTTTAGAAAAATCACACTAAGCCCTTCCGCATCAGAGACCAACTCTCCTTTCCATCTCCATCCCTCTATCTCTCTTTCATGACCAACCTCTTTTTCCTCTGCCTCCTCTTGGTGTTGCACACTCCTTTCTAGCAATGAAGACCTGGTTCAAAAGTCATCTTCTCGCCTAAGTAGACATTTTGTCAAAGAAGATATACAGATGGGCAACAAACACATGAAAGGATGCTCAACGTCACTAATCATTAGAGAAATGCAAATCAAAACCACAATGAGGTATCACCTCACACTGGTCAGAAAGGCCATCATCAAAAAATCTACAAGCAATAAATGCTGGAGAGGGTGTGAAGAAAAGGGAACCCTCTTGCACTGTTGGTGGGAATGTAAATTGATAGAGCTACTATGGAGAACAGTATGGAGGTTCCTTAAAAAACTAAAAATAGAACTACCATACGACCCAGCAATCCCACTACTAGGCATATACCCTGAGAAAACCATAATTCAAAAAAGAGTCATATACCACAATGTTCATTGCAGCACTATTTACAATAGCCAGGACATGGAAACAATCTAAGTGTCCATCGACAGATGAATGGATAAAGAAGATGTGGCACATATATACAATGGAATATTACTCATCCATAAAAAGAAACGAAATTGAGTTATTTGTAGTGAGGTGGATGGAGCTAGAGCCTGTCATACAGACTGAAGTAAGTCAGAAAGAGAAAAACAAATACTGTATGCTAACACATATATATGGAATCTAAAAAAAAAAAAGATTCTGAAGAACCTAGGGTCAGGATAGGAATAAAGATGCAGACGTAGAGAATGGACTTGAGGACACGGGGAGGGGGAAGGGTAAGCTGGGACGAAGTGAAAGAGTGACATGGACTTATATATACTACCAAATGTAAAATTGGTAGTATATATAAGCTAAAGTTCAGTGCTTTGTGACCACCTAGAGGGGTGGGATAGGGAGGGTGGGAGGGAGATGCAAGAGGGAGGAGATATGGGGATATATGTATATGTATAGCTGATTCACTTTGTTATACAGCAGAAACTAACACAACACTGTAAAGAAATTATACTCCAATAAAGATGCTAAAAAAAAAATTCACTTTCTCTAAGTACTCTAGGAACTTAATCACTCTTCCTTCTGTAAATACCCAATATTTTTGTTGATACACAACTTGGCAGTGTCCTCTCACCAGGCTGAACTCCTCAAGGGCAGGCGTCAGTTCTTATTCATCTTTATATGCTCCTCCTGACCTAGCACCTGACCAGGCACATGATAGAACATCAATAAATATTAGTTAAAAAAATGGATGAATGAAGAAATAAATGCCTCGCTTTAAAGCTATAGGAGCTACAGCTTTCAGGCAAGAGGGAAATGTCTTCAACTATTACAGATTAGTTTATTTTGACTACAGCATTAGCTCAGAATTTCTCCCAAGCACTTGCATGGCATAATAAAGTAAGATTAAGTAGCTGTTGTCTGTGTGACCAGCCCTTCTTCATGAGCAAGGTAAAGGTCATGCTTGTATAGGGTGGGCTTCTGTAATAAGTAATCCCCAAACTTTAACCTTCAAAAATAAATGAATCCAAATTCTATCATCCAAAGCCTCAACCTATGCATATGCTTCTGATACACAAAATCAGATTAGCAGGAGGGGTGTAACATTTAGCAAGCAGGAAATATATTTCAAATATAGTCATAAACAAAGGGTAGACACTCTTTGTAGTAAGAGGAGAAATGAATAATGGTTGGCTAACATGAGCATGTTTAATGCCTGTTTTGTTTCAGTTCTCATTACAAAGGCCACTATTGTCAGAGACATAATATAATTCCTACCAGAGGACTTAAGAAATAGGATTTAAAACAGGCCAGGGACTTAGTCACCCAGATCAGATTTGCCAAAATGTCCAAAAAATTAATCAGTTCATCCTACATTACAAGAAGAACACAAGGGCTAACTCATGAATTATGGAGCAGTTGGTCTGACTCTCAAACCTGAAAGTTTCTGGGGCAATTCATTAAGAAAAAGATCAATTTGTAAAACCCTGGAGGTTATTAAGTTGTTTAAAAGCAGCTCACAAAATTTGTCATGTCAAACCAATTCCACTTTCTTCCTCAGCCAGGAGGAGGTGAGAGGGGGCATGAAAGAAATAAAGGAGATGGCTTACTCTGGTCTTAATAAGGTTTTTTTGATAAATCAACATATTGACCATCAACTAATATGTCGTTTGGTTAAATTTAGAGACAACCAAACCACAGAAAGTGATGCGGTAACAAAATAAGAGAATCAATCCTTCACCCAATATTTATTGAGTTTCTGAATGTGTAAGGCACCCTGCTAGGCAATGTGGGGCAACCAGAGAAAATCAAACAGCTGCTCTACACTCAAGAAGGTTAAAGGAGGAAAGGAAGCTGCCATCAACATCTTTAACATTAGATATAAAGCACTGACAATACTTAGGCGTTACAGAATAAGGGTTGAAAACATGGACCCTAGAACCAGACTGTCTAGGGTTGAATCCTTGATCTGTTATATACCAGGAGCATGAAATCAAGAAAGTCATGCGATTGTTATGCCTTAATTTTCTCATCTGTAAAATAGTGGTGATTATAAGGCTATGTATATCATAGGGTTATGGTTAGTATTGAATGAGTTAGCACATGCAAAGTACGTAGAATAGTGTGGGAAGTTCAAGGAGAGAGAATTACTCCCCAGAGTGGATAGGTTTGAAAGGGAAGGGGATGAGAGGGATGAGGGAAACAAGAGGAATCAGAAATATATAGCATTTAAGCAGAGTCAAGTAAGTAGGCCTTGGCCATATAGAGATTAAAATAGGAAAGGCTGTGGTTTACATGGGAAACACTGTATTAGTTCAGTAGTAACTAATACACTAACCATGTGGGGAATAGATTTCTGTCATACTGTGGATAGTACAATTTTATCAAGCATAATGCGCATAAAAGCCAGAAACGAGAAAAAAGGTTGGGATTCATTTACTTTGACATCATTATTACCGCAAATCACATAAAATTACAAAGGGAAAGAGGGTAGAGAAAAGAGAAGGGTCCATTGAGCAGCTCAAAAAATATGAGAATCAAGAAAAATATACACATACAAGGCAGGAAGATGGAAATTAGAATAGGAAGGATTATTTCTACTTCAATTTAATATTTATTCATCTTCCTTTGTTGTATGTCTGGTCTCCCTCAAAAAATTACAGATATCCATGCAAACTAGCTTAAGCCAGAAAAGGGAGCTGATTCTAAGACACAGTTGTATTGCATTGAATTCAAAGGCAAGAAGTCCTGCCAGGCTACATGAGAAGGCAGAGAGCTGGAGGGTTTACTCTCTCAGTGATACTCCCCCCCACCCTCTTCTCTCTCTCTTTCCCCAGGTGACATGGCGGTCTCCAGAGCAGGTGAATATGTGCTTGTCAGACACCCGCAAGGACTCTAGAATGTCTTTCCCTCTGCTGTCTCCGACCCACATGGGCCAGTGCCTCATACAAAGTTGGACATCCGGGAAGAGTCAGGGAGTTGTTGCTGGATGAGACCCCTGCTTCTTTAGACCTCCCTACTGGACCTAGCAATGAACTTGACACAAACTGCTTACTCCGTAAGTGTTGAGAAACTTACAATTATATGGAAGCCTCAGTTTACCCTCATTCCTGACATGCTATTTTCAAATGAGATCGTTTTTTCTTCAGTGTGAGAAATGTGTATGTTTCAAGAGGTAGTTGACTTGATTTTGAGAGAAACCAATTCCTGTGTTATAGATCAGAGACAACCTAGTTTCTCTGATAATTGTGTCCCCATGTCAGCTGTACACTTAAGCTGCCTTTCCCTTTTTTTTTTTTTTTTTTTTTTTTTTGCAGTACGCGGGCCTCTCACTGCTGTGGCCTCTCCCGTTGCGGAGCACAGGCCCCGGACGCGCAGGCCCAGCGGCCATGGCTCACAGGCCCAGCCGCTCCGTGGCATGTGGGATCCTCCTGGACCGGGGCACAGAACCCGCGTCCCCTGCATCGGCAGGCGGACTCTCAACCACTGCGCCACCAGGGAAGCCCTGCCTTTCCCTTTTTTTAATCCTCAAATATACAATGTTTCAGCCCCTTACTCTTTTTACATGTTAGAAGCTATGAGGGATCTTGTCTCCACCGCTATCACAGATTCAGCGCTCAGATCTCAGAAAAGCAGCCTCCACCCCAGCGGCACGTCACCTCCACAACCATAGTGACACACCTCATCCCATCTGAGGACCTCTCTGAGGAAATACAGAGTGGTGGCTGCCATGACAGTCAGACGCCAGCGGTCACTGTACCCACCCGCAGCCAAGCTCCTGCCTAAGGGTCTGCATGAACCGAATCCCTGCCCACGGCCCCACCTCGCCTCCACTGTGTAATCACAGCAGATAAACGCTGTTTAAATGTGTCTGATCTCCCTGTAGGTAGGGAGTGAATCTGTATCACTGAGCTTCAAAAGCAACGTGAATGGCAAATTATCACAAAATGCACGAGGTTCCATCATGCAGCTCTTTATACAAACATTCAAGGTGCATGATGTATCTGAGTGTGGACACTCTCCATTCCTGCATACTTTGCCCCTCAAGGTATTTCACCTGAACCACCTCCAAATTCAAGCTAAGCTGAAACCCCACAGAGAGTTGTATCCTTCCTTGACTACTTTCTCTCCAACTTCAAATCCCAGGAGAGAGGTATATGCTGATGTGAGATATGACTTCAGTGAATTGAAAACTCATCTGGAATTTTTCTGAGCTTTGTCCTGCCCTTTGCAATAATCAGACTTCCTGTTGACAGTTCCGCCTTCAACTATACACTGCAGCTAGTGAGACTCATTTTTCTATGTACTTTGCTGTCTAGAGCCTTATTAACTTCAGATTTATTAGCTTTTTTTGTCAACTACTTATACTGCCAGCCTCCCAAGAGGAGAACACATCACAAAGCAGAGAAACTCTAAGAGACACATACATAGAAAAATATCTCAAATAGCAAATATTTACTGAAAGCAGAAAGTCAGATGATAGCACTTGAATAACCCTTCTCCCCACAAGCACATCCTATAGATACACTCATGGAAGTTGTGCAAATAAATCTCATTATGCCACCAAAGTGCAGAATTATTGTCTCTCAGAATACTGAGATGAAGCTGAGAATCTTCACAGATTTACTGGGCTGGCTCCAGACACATACTAGATTATATTCATCAAAATGAATGGATTTTAAAGCAAGTCCAAAATAGATTCTTTCAAAAATCTAAGACTTTGCCTCAGAGGGACTTCGTTTTTTCCTTCTGTCCTCTCTCTGGCCTCCAGGGAGGAGAATAGAAGAGTATAGTATTAAAACAAAGAGAAAAGGGTAATTTGACTTAAGTTACTGAGTCAGAGAGCTGCCAGATGTCAACTGAGCCAGCAGAGGTTACTGGCAGCTTGGGACCAGAAATAGAAATTAGAGCAAATATATCTATAAAAAATGTCTGAAAAGTCCATTCAGCTCTAAATACAGAGCAATTTTAAGATCCCTAGATGGAACCTCTCTCGGCTGGCCAGGGTAGAGGTGGCTGTTTCTTTGGTTGGTTCCACAGACACTTTCCTCATGATTTTTCTTCATAAAAATCATGAAGAAGCTTTTGATTATTCCACTTTAATATATCAAACCTGATGTATGTGGTTCAGTTTAACTATAAGACCAACCAAAAGGGACATAAATGAACATGAGTTGCCACTGGATCCATTTTTTTATCCAGGTCATTTATAAGTTGTTTCCAAATACACACACACACACACACACACACACACACACACATACACACACACACACACACACACAAACACACAGTGAAATACTGAGAGCTAACATTCTTGAATGCTTACTATGCACCTTCCACTGTTTGATCTTATTTAACTTACCTAAGACCTTTGTCTTAGAATAAGAGAGTAAGAACCTTGTCTAAAGTCACACAGTAGATTATAGAGGCAGTATAGGAAAATAGGCAATCTAGCTCAGAGCTGGGCTTCTTAACCATTGCTATCCCTCCCTAAAACAGTGCTTAGACTGAGAAATGTGCTGGATAATGCAATATGTGTCTTAAGAAAGTAAATTTTTGATGTTATCTTATTAGCTTCCATGCATTTAAAGAAGGACAAAATATATATTCAACTACAAGTTAATTTTTAATATACTTGTCTTTTATCCTCTAGATTTGTACTATTCAATATGACAGCTATTAGACACATGTGGCTATGGGGCACTTGAAATGTGCTAATCAAAGCTGAGATGTGCTGTAAGCGTAAAATACATACTGGATTTCAAAGACTCAGTACCAAAGACAAGACTATAAAATATCTTGTAATTTTTATATTGATTATATGTTGAAATAATATTTTTGGATATATTGAGTTAAACGAAATATAACATAAAATTAATTGTAACCATTTCTGTTTACTTTTTTTTTAATTTTATTTTTTTTATACAGCAGGTTCTTATTAGTTATCTGTTTTATGCATATTAGTATATATACATATTAGTATATATACATCAATCCCAATCTCCCAGTTCATCCCACCATCACCACCAACCCCCATGACACTTTCCCCCCTTGGTGTCCATACATTTGTTCTCTACATCTGGGTCTCTATTTCTGCCTTGTAAACTGGTTCATCTGAACCATTTTTCTAGATTCCACATATATGCATTAATATATGATATTTGTTTTTCTCTTTCTGACTTACTTCGCTCTGTATGACAGTCTCTAAGTCCATCCACATCTCTACAAATGACCCAATTTCGTTCCCTTTTATGGCTGAGTAACATTACATTGTACATATGTACCACATCTTCTTTATCCATTCATCTGTCGATGGGCATTTAGGTTGCTTCCACGACCTGGCTATTGTAAATAGTGCTGCAATGAACATTGGGGTGCATGTGTCTTTTTGAGTTATGGTTTTCTCTGGGTATATGCCCAGTAGTGGGATTGCCAACAAGCTTTTTAAAATACAAATCACAAAGTTAATTCTTACATTTATGTGGAAAGAGCCTACAATATCTAAAATGACTTTGAATAGGGAAGAAAAAATCTGGGCTCACAATGTCTAATTTCAAAATTTATTATAAATAGTATGGTATTACATAAAGATTAAAAAATAGATCAATGAAACAGAACGTAGAGTTCAGAAATATTCCAGAAACATATATGGTCGATTGACTTTTGACAAATGCCCCAAGACAATTCAATAGGGAAAAAAATAGTCTTTTCAAAAAATAATGCAGGATTACTGGATAAATACATGGAGCAAAAATAAATCTCAACCTCTACCTCACAGAAAAATTAACTTGAAATGGGTCATAGACCTAAAACCAAAAGTTAAAACTTTAAAGCTTCCAGAGGAAAACATAGAATATCTTTGTGACTCTTGAAGAGGAAAATTTTTTTAAAGATGAGACAAAAAGCACTGACCATAAAAGAAAAAAGTGTCAAACTGACTTCAAATATTTTAAAAATATTGCTCATCAAAAGACATGGTTAAAAAATGAAAATGCAAGCTACAGCTTGGGAGAAAATATTCACAGTACATATATCCGACAGCAGACTTATATGAAAAAGGATTATGCCAGATTGTTTAAGTAACAGATTGTATTCATAAGAACCTAAAACTGGAAACAACCCGAATGTCCATCAACATTTGAATGAATAGAGAAATTGTGGTATAGTCATACAATGAAATCATACTCAGCAATAACAAGGAACGTACTACTGACACAACAACATGAATGAATCTCAGAAAATTTATGCTGAGTGAAAGATGTAAGACACAATAGTGCATACTCTATAATTCTATTTAATAAAATCTAAGAAAAAGAAGAAGCAATCTTTGGTTGTCAAAATCAGAACAGTCATTCCTGATGTGGTGTATGGGTTCTTTAGGAAAGAGCATGAGAAAACATTCTGGAGAGATGGAAATGTCTTATACTTTGACTGCAGTTATAAACCCAGGTGTATATATTCATCAAAACTTGTCAGACTGTTTACTTCTTACCTGTATATTACACTCTATATAAATTTTACTTAAATAAAAAGCCAGTTATATTGCTCAATCTTATACACAATTCTCATGAAATATTTCATTGCAATGTTGTAATTAAAGTCATCATGGAATTAGTGTTCCACAAAAGCAGAGGTTTTTGTTTGATTTGTTTATGGCTAAATCCCCAATCCCTGGCCCTTAGTAGGCATTCAATAAATATTTGTCAGGGAATGAGTCATGGGGTACATTACTAATGCCAGCTAAGGATCTTAACTTCAGTTATATACATCATTCTGTGTCTAGTTTGTGTATGTATAGATATATTATTTATAATCCAACTCAGTGGAGCCTCTTGGATGGTAGTATGCCTAACTGATAGAAAATAGGGATTAGGGAGTAAGGCATTCATTCATTGGTCACTTGGTTATAAATTTAACTTTACCAGCTTAATAACTAATAGCTATAACTGTCATGCCAAATGCTGCAAGCATTTCATCTTTTATGCAGGCACTCAACAGGTAACTAGATTTTAACATTAAGCATGATGAAAACAAGTCTACACAGATTAAAAAATTAAATTTTTTGAGAGATTTATGACCAATTTTAAAGGTTTAGGATATAGTTACATACACGGTTCACATAATTCTTCCCCTGCAAAGCATTAGGATAGAATTACATTTTTCTATTGAGTTAATATTTGTCCTTTGAGAAGTGATCAGAACTAGTCAAACATCATTAAGAATCATATAGAGGGCTTCCCTGGTGGCGCAGTGGTTGAGAGTCCGCCTGCCGATGCAGGGGACACGGGTTCGTGCCCCGGTCCGGGAGGATCCTGCGTGCCGCGGAGCGACTGGGCCAGTGGGCCACGGCCGCTGGGCCTGCGCGTCCGGAACCTGTGCTCCGCAATGGGAGAGGCCACAACAGTGAGAGGCCCATGTACCGAAAAAAAAAAAAAAAAAAAAAATCATATAGAGATACTAAGTAAGGAAGGTCAAGATCTTTGACTATTTTACCCTCCTAGTTTTAATGTGAAAGTTTAATTTATTCTTATGTTTTAGCAAGTATTCCAAAAATGAACAGGGTTTGTATGTGATAGGCTATTATAACAGATTTTTAAAGATATGTGTCACCACCACTTCCAAAACACCTCCACTTTTATACAGTAGCATGAAATTATTTCCAACATATTAAAATATGAAAGGAAACTAGTAGAATCTTAAAGTATGTACACATACACTTATTGTCATTGAGGAGTATTATTTCCAGGTGAATTATTATTTAACTCCATGAACTGAATGAGTAAACTTGGACTTGTACCACACAACAGCTGTCTCTCATGGGATCATACCTAAGAAGAGCCCACATACATTTTATTTCACATCAAATTGGGATTTTCTGATTAGTCTTGAGCATTATTATCTTAGGGAAATATTTCATAAAGAAATATTTTAAAAGAAATGCCACGTGAAAGTAGGTTGTGTTGGTTAGACAGTTCTGTATACGTACATTGTAAGATTTTCTACATGGTTAGTCCTGAGAGAAGAGAAAGTGAGAGAGAGAGTGAGAGAAAGAGAGAATGAGGAGGAATGTTTACAAAGTAAGGAAGGAGGCTCTCCCCTGAAGAAAAAAATAAAAGTTATCTAACCAATGCAAGTAATTTATCATTTTGCTATTTCCCAAGTACCCTAAGAGATCTTTTTATGCTCTCTCCTATTCTTTATAAGAGAATCTAGCTTGAGCAGGTTTGAAAAGTAATGGCTATGAATATTCTATTCTATGCAGACCTATTTTTGAATACCAAATAAAACACACACATACACACACAAAAAAACTGTGCATGTAACTTGACTTCCATAGTTTTATGTGAGAGTCAATTTCTGATTGGGTGACTCTGCCTCAGTGGTTGCTAGGTAATGAGCTTTTAGGATAAATGCATTTCCTACCTCCAAATCAATAATCGTACAATGTTAATTTAGAATATGATCTCCATGGTCACCAACAATTACCATGAGAACTTGCTTTTCATGAAACAACATGTGCACAAAACTTGTCCCTGCCAATGGACAGGGACAAGTTTGAGTACTTACTTGAGTACTTACTATTATTTGACATTGGCAGCTGTACTACCACAGCTTGCTCTTTTCCTGTTGGATCTATTGATTGAAATGCCATTCATTTTGTGCAGATAAAAGAAAATATGGCTTAGCTGGCTTCTGTTTATTAGGACGTTGCCAAGTAGAAATTTCATTTAACTTTAAGAAGCCCTGATATCATTTTTCTTCCATGTTTGCTTCTCACAAAAAGTATTTGAAATTCAGGGAAGAATTATAAGCCCTTCACCTGTGGTTTGGTAAAAAAGTCTTCAGCTTCTAGTTAGTCCTCTATGATTAACTTTTATTTACACCACAATACACTTGCGCTATGAAAGCAAACTGTCTCATAGATGTACTTTTAAAAGAAAACATCTACCCTACATGAGAACAAAAATGCTTGATGGGTGAAAGAAAGAAAATGGGTCGACACAGAGTATTGCAAATCAACTAGTAACAGACCACTTGTTTGAAAGTTTTCCCCAGTTAAACAGAATGATTTTACAAAAGAAAATGTGAGAGAAGAGAATTATTTGAAGGTAATGAAGATATATCAAAATAGGTGAGTATCTGTATTAGTTTGCAAGGGCTGACAACAAATTACGAACAACAAACTGGGTGGTTTAAAACATCAGAAGGTTATTGTCTCATAGCTCAGGAGGCTAGAACTCTGAAATCAAGGTGTGGGCAGGGCTATGCTCTCTCTGTATCCTTCTAGCTTCCGGTGACTGTCAGCCATCCTTGGCATTACTTGGGGCAGCATAACTCTAACCTATGCCTTCGTCTTCACATGGCTGCCTTCCTTCTATTTGTGTCTGTGTTCAAATAACCCTCCTCCTATAAGGATGCCACAGTGTGATCTCATCTTAACTTATTACATTTGCAAAGATCCTATTTCCAAATAAGGTCATGCTCTGAGGTTTGGTAAACCACATTCTGAGGTAGACATGAATTTTAAGGGGACACAATTCAACCCAATACCATTGGTTATGTTGGAAGATTAGATTATGTGTTACATGAGTTCAAGGACCATTACTGACTAATCTCCATATTCTCCGTACCTAGTATGAAGTCTAGTACCACGTAGATACGTAATAAATGTTAGTTTAATAGGGTAGATGGATGCATAAATAACAAGCTAGATAATGACTCTTAGCAATGAAAAACCAATAAATTGCAAATGGAAAATATAATAATACCTTTGTATTGAATTATATTTTCCACTGTTTATCTTTGTGTTTCTGTTGGGAATTATCCAGTTAGAATTCAAGATTCCCATTGTAACCTAGACCAGAAAGCACTATCAGGCCCATCAACCTCTCTTTGAACCAGTTCTGCAATAAAACAACAATGTTAAAGCACCAGTGAAGATTTTTCTAGTTTAATCAGACTCCTCTGATCTTCTTTGAAGTTCATGAAAATAAAATAGAGCTTCTTATAAAACAGCATTTCCAATTAAGGAAAAAAGACAGAACAGTAAGCTGTCTTCCTTTCATGTCAGGCTCTCTTGGTTCTTTATATACTATTTTTCCAGAAGTCTAGAAAAATGTGTCAGAAGTTTTCTCAGAATTTTCTTGCTTTAGCAGAGCTATGACAGATTATAAGGTTAGCTCTGCCACTTAAGAGAGAGAGACATCTCCTTTGTCTTTATTAAATGGTAGGGGTGACTAGAGTTAGCATCTTGTGTTATGAGGACACCACTGTGCTCTCATTTTCCAAAGATGTCTAAGTTTAGCATTGTAATAATGGGCCAAAGGGCTAAAAAAAGAAAATATGGGAATCTCTGTGGTACTTATTATTCACTTAGGTGAAGAACCCTGGAAATGAATCACAGCTTTAAAAGATAACCATAGGACAGCAACAAAGAAGACTTACAAATATGCTACCCCCTTAAACCTTTCCTTGTTCCTATTCTTTTCTTGTTCTGGAGCTAAGTGGCACACTCACCCAGACATTAATGAATAACCTCTGTTGGAAGTAAATATCTAAAATCACAACTGCTTATTTATAAAGGTCCAAATTCGTGCATCCATTGATAACAATATACTGTTATTTGAGGAACAACAGTTGTACTCATTCTCCAATAACATTTCCTCACCAACCTTATTACTGAAATCTGAAGTTCTACTATTCAATCATCAGGTATCGGGTAATGGTTTCTCCTACTGTTGAAAATGCAAATGTTCCCAGAGGGTGGATGACATTAAAGGCTTCATAATACTTTGTTATGATCCAGAAAGAGAAAATATCTTTACAAATTTTAAAAATATTACAGCACCAATGATTATGATTCAGTTTCAATCTCTTATCCCTGGGAAAGCTAGAGAAAAACACAGAACTATGCTGAAATTCACCACCAGCATCCTAGCACATCTGCCTAGTATACTCTCACTCCTAATGTCCTAGGTGACCCCTCTTATCTTTCCTCAAACTCTTCACAGCTCCTCCATTCTTTTCACTCTCTCCTGATGACCTTGCATTTTACTTCACTGAGACATTAGAAGTTCTCAGAAGCAATGAGAACATCTACCAAACTACCAATCTATCTGTATCTGGACCTGCATTCTCCACCTTCCCTCTCTTGTCATTTTCCATGGTTCTGTGTAAGTCTGGTGCTTCCCTGAGCTGCATCCCCTCATCCTGTTACCTACTTATTTTGGCAATTGTCCTGACTCCTGAGTCATCAATTTCTCCTATTAGTTCATTCTTATAAGCTTACAAATATACTATAATTTCTACCGTTAAAAAAAAAAACAACTTCCCTTGTACACCTTAAATTTATAGTTATATATCAAATATATTTCAATTAAAAATAAAATTTCAAAAATAGAAAAATAAAAAAACCTCTCTTGACTCATGATCATCTCCACTACTGTTCAATTTTACTGCTCCTCTTCACAGATATCATCTTTAAAGGGTGTCTATACTTGCTGTCTCTTTCTTTCACCCTGTCACTCTGGAGCTCACTCCAATCAGTTTCATCTTTACTATGTCACTGTAAACACTCCTGTCAAGGTTATCAAATTCCTCTCTACATTGCTACATCCAACAGGCAATTTTCAATTTTCAATTTTTCCCCCTACTAGCTGCATTTTAAAAAATTAATTAATTTATTTATTTTTGGTTGCGTTGGGTCTTCGTTGCTGCGAGCAGGCTTTCATTGCAGCAAGCCGGGGTTACTCTTCGTTGCTGTGCGCAGGCTTCTCATTGCAGTGGCTTCTCTTGTTGTGGAGCACGGGCTCTAGGCACGCAGGCTTCAGTGGCACGCAGGCTCAGTAGTTGTGGCTCACAGGCTCTAGAGCGCAGGCTCAGTAGTCATGGTGCATGGGCTTAGTTGCTCCGTGGCATGTGGGATCTTCCCAGACCAGGGCTCGAACCCGTGTCCCCTTTGGCAGGCGGATTCTTAACCACTGCACCACCAGGGAAGTCCCTACTAGCTGCATTTTTACTCTTCTTCTGGAAACACTTTCTTCACTTGACTCTGAGGTTGTTACTCTATTTAGATTCTCTTCCTATCTCACTGGCCCTTCCTAAGCTTCTTATACTAATTTCCACCTCTTTTCTCCAACTGCTAAATATTGAGACACACCAGGAAATAAGACTTAAGATGACTTGCAACTTATATATCCAGTTTTAAAGTCCACACTTACATATCCAACTCCTTATTTGACAACGCAACTTGAGTATCCGATAGGAAATTCAATCTTAACACGTCCAAAGCCACAATCCTCTTCTCCAAACCTACCCTGTCCCTGGATTTATTCATCAAAGTAAATATCAACTCCATTCTCTCAGTTGCTCAATTAAATTCCTTGACTTTTTTTTTTTTTTTTTTTTTGTGGTACGCGGGCCTTTCACTGCTGTGGCCTCTCCCGCTGCAGAGCACAGGCTCCGGACCTGCAGGGTCAGCGACCATGGCTAACGGGCCCAGCCGCTCCGCGGCATGTGGGATCCTCCCGGACCGGGGCACGAACCCGTGTCCCCCGCATCGGCAGGTGGACCCTCAACCACTGCGCCACCAGGGAGCCCGCTTGGCTTTATCTTTGACTTCTCCCTTTCTTTCACACCACACTTCCCCTTCATTAGCAATCTTTACAGATTTACCTTCAAAATATACTCACAATCTGGCCCCTTCTCCACCTCAGGGGCTACCATCATCCCTCAGTAGGATGATTTTCATGGCCTCCTGACTGGTCTCTCTTCCCCTTATTCCCTTTCTCACCCTCAGCAGTCAGAGTGATCTTTTCAAATCTGAAGTTAGATCTCACTTCTCTGTTCCCAAAACCCTGTGGATCCTCATCTCACTCTGAATAAAAATAAATTTCTCAAATATTAGGCTATAGTCTTGTCCCCACCGCTTCTTTGAACTCATTTCCTATTTCTGTCTGGTTTTCTCCCTCTGCTTCACTTACAATAATTTCTTCCCAGCAGTTCTACTTCTGTATGTATACACAAAGAAAATGAACACAAGATATAAAAGAGATATCTGCATTCTCATATTTATTGCAGCATTACTCACAATAGCCAAGATATGGAAACAACCTAAGGGTCCATCAACGGTTGAATGGATAAAGAGATGTGGTATATATACACACATATATATATATATGTGTGTGTGTATACACACACATACATAATGAAATATTATTCACCTATTAGAAATAAGGACATCCTGCCATTTGTGACAACGTGGATGGATCTTGAGGGCATTATGCTAGGTGAAATAAGTCAGACAAAAAAAGACAAACACTGTATGATATCACTTACATGTGGAATCTAAAAAAGCCAAACTCATAAAAGCAGAGAGTAGAGTGGTGGTTACCAGGGGTTGGGAGATGAGGGAAATGGGGAGATGTTGGTTAAAAGGTACAAACTTCCAGTTAGAAGATGAATAAGTTCTGGGAGGGCCTCCCTGGTGGCACAGTGGTTGAGAGTCCGCCTGCCGATACAGGGGACACGGGTTCATGCCCTGGTCCGGGAAGATCCCACATGCCGCAGAGCAGCTGGGCCCGTGAGCCATGGCCGCGGAGCCTGTGCTCCACAACGGGAGAGGCCACAACAGTGAGAGGCCCACGTACCGCAAAAAAAAAAAAAAAAAAAAAAAAAGAAGATGAATAAGTTCTAGGGATCTAATATATAGCATGGTGATTATAGTTAATAAGACTGTATTTTACACTTGAAAGTTGCTAAGAGTAAATCTTAAATGTTCTCACCAAAAAAAAGAGAAATGGTAATGATGTGACATGATGCATGTATTAGCTAAGGTTATGGTGGTAATCGTTTTGCAATATAAGTTCATCAAATCAACACATTATATACCTTAAACTCACACAACGATATATGTCAATTGTACCTCAATAATGCTGGGAAAATGAAATAAAATAATTTCTTTGCTCTTCTTCCAATATGCCAAGAATATTCCCACCTCAGGACATTCGGACTTTCTATTCCCTCTGTCTGAAACCCTTGTACCCGTATATTCACATGGCTCTGTCTCTTACTTCCTTTTGGTCTCCGTTCACAATAGTAACTTATCAGGGGGGTCTTCTTTGGCCAACCTGTAGAAAATAGCAACCATCACCCTGACTGGCTCTTCTCAGACTTCCCAGCACTTACCACTGCTAAATATTACATATGTACTTGTTAATTTGTTCATTATCTATCTCTTCTTCTAGAAATTGCTGTCTAAGCTCCCTAGACAGGGATTCTTGGTTATTTTATTCATTACTGTTTTGCCTAGAGCCTAGAACAGTGCCTAGCCTATGGTAAGTGTTCCATATGGCTTTTCAATGAATAAATGCCTTCCTTTTACCAACTTCACTCTTACATCTCTTAACGATGTCTATTTATTCTCATTTTCCTTTTATTGATGAGATTAACCAGCTCCAAGACCGGCCATCTGCAAATAATACTCAGAATCCTCCCACAGAGTTCCTTGAAAACTAAACTAAAAAATAATAGAAAGCTGTGGGAAATTTTAATGCATTTATTTTAGGTTAAAATTATAATTTTTACTAGGCCTACACAGTATAATTTATTTTGGGGAAAAAAGAAACCATTTGTGAAACAAGGCAGGATAAGAAGAAAAAGAAAGCAAAAAAAGCAGGGCGGGAGGAGGGTTAATTAACCATCAGATTTAACCTAGTTACCTCACAGGTGATCTGTGGGCATCAGATGTGTGTGAAAACACTCTAAAGTACACAGTACTATGCAAATCCAGTTGTTTTATTAAAAATTCATATTTTTGAGGCTCTTCATTATTAATCAAGTTATTTTTGTTTACATATTTAGTTTTGAAAGTCTCTTAAAAACATCCTGGTGACATATTCTACCTGAGTAAATGTAGTACTTCATACCAAACCTCACTGAATCTTCCTTTCTGTGAAAAGAAAAAGAACAGTGTAGTAGGCAGAGTAATGTCCTCCAAAGATGTTCACGTCCGTTGAGTATGTTAAGTTACAGAGCAAAGGGACATTAAAGTTGCAGATGGAATTAATATTGTTACTCAGCAGACCTGTAAAGTAGGGAGAATGCTCTAGATTATCCAGCTGTGCTCAATGTAATTACAAGCATTCTTAATAGCGGATGTTGGCGAGGCCCTACAGAGAGCAGCGCGAGGGAATGTTGCTGGCTTTAAAAATGGAAGGAGGCGGGGAGCCAACGAATGTGGCCGGATTCTCAAAGTTGGAGAAGGCAAAGAAGTTGATTCTCCCCTAGAGCCTCCAGAAGGGATGCGACTCTGCCAACACCTTACTTTAGCCCAGTGAGACTCGTGTTGAACTTCTGACCTCTGGAACGGTAAGATAAAACTTTGTGTTGTTTTAAACCACTGAGTCTTTGGTAATTGTTACAAGAGCGATAGAAAACTAACACAAACAGCTTTGGGGCATGAGCGGCCTCCAGTGTCAAAAAGACCTGAGTCTCCATTCCAGACCCATCAACTTCTCTAAACCTTGGTTCCTCATCAGAGAAACAAAGATAGCAATAGTGTTTTCTCCATAGGAATATTGTGAGCATGGAATAAGATAGTTTACGTAAAGACTCAAAACGGCCCACAACATGGTAACTTCTCAGTAATCGTTAGTTGTTAACTCATCAATTTTCTGTGAACTTCAAGTGTGAATTATTTGTAAAATCAAAGGACTAGTAAAATAAGCTGTACATGTGTTGGGATGAAGATAGAATTTGGAGTCAGAAGAAAGGAGCTAAAGTGCAGGCTCTCCTAGCAGTGTGATATTGGGCAAATCATTTAATGGCCTTCATCTGGAAACTAAGAAAATTACAGTTGCCTAATCACTACCAAATTAGATGCTCGATGTGAAAGCATTTTGGAAATCAAAGTCAAAGTCCTGCAGCTGGAATTATTGCACATCTCATAAATCCTTCCCATTAGCTTCTTTTGTTGACATTTATTTTTCTAAATGTGGAATAATAAAGAAAAACTCTTTGGTTACAGCTATTGGAATCTAGCTAGTTGGATTTGGGTTATGATAAATTTTATAGTAGGTAATGAGGTAGCAGAGAGAGAACAACAATATTACCCAAACAGGATTTCTTTTTTAATGAAATGTGGATCATAACCATGTTCTAGAGAGAATCAGAGCAATTTTTCTGAAATCACCATAAAGAACTTGACATTTCTTTCTCTGTACTAACGCTTCTTGCTTATCTCGAGCTCAGCTCACATTCATCCCGATTCTTTTGAACAGGCTGTATGTCTAAAGACTAGATTGTCTCTAGTAGGAAACCTAAAATCACATACTCACAGTAATCCAGAAAGCCTATTCCCTTACTCTCTTTTTCTTCTCCCTAAATTTGATATTCATGTGAAAAGTCCTTGATCAGCTTGGTTGGGTTTCTGATCTAACACCGTCTTGGTTCTGGATCTCTCTCTGCCCTCTAGTAGCTTCACTTTCCTCTTTTTCTCACCTATTTTCTGAAATTCAACTTCTTTCTCCTCTTAGGTCTTCGGTAATACAGATGAATAAAGGCCCACAGTAATAGAACTAAAGTAACAGGATAGAAAATGTAATTTAGGTAAAGTGAGTTAACACAGTATTCCCCAAAGCGTGTAATACAGATCTCTAGCTCTGCAGACTGTTAGTAAGTTATTGTAAAGAGTAACCTACTTTCATAAATTTGGAGAACGCTGGGTTAAATTGCAACATATTTCATTATTTCAGGTTTTTCCGGCCTTTAACGTGTTAATATGCATGGGGCTATAGCACACAGCTTTTCAGGTTTACCTGGCCAGGAGCTCTTTTTTGAATGTAGAACATTTGGGGGACTGGAATGTTTGGTAAACTTAGGTAAAATCCTGGTGAAATGCCTGCCCTTTTATATGTATATATAGTCCACAGAAGACCATGTAGGGCTGTAGGGGGAGGAAAAAACCCAGGAAGTACGTTTACCAAAGGAATAAGGTGTATTTCAAAGAAGATAAGGAAGCTCCAAAATTATTGTTAGATGTCTCAGGCTAATACAATATTATGCTTGTGTGTAAAGAAACAATTCCCATTCTAACTCTCCTTGTCTTGGTTGGGAAAGGCCCACTCAATTTCCTCCTGTCCTCTCATACTTTTCCTTTATCCTCCTCAACCCTAAAAACATTATCTTTGCCCAGTTTTCCTCCTTTATCTATTTTCTTCTCTACTACCCTCCCACCCAAGTCAAGAAATAGTGATAATTCTACAAAGCATCTGGGTGTTTATTTTTTTCTCTCTATCTCTCAGTGGAGAGATGAATAAGCTATAGCAGAATGCTTTATTGATATCTCATAACTAAAATGTTTCAAAATCCAGGAATTAATTGCCATTCAGATTTTTCTGGCTTGAGTTTTCCCCACTTTTTTAAAGCCCAACAACTTACTATGATCACACCTTAATTATTCTTACCAGCCAATAATCATGTACTTGAATTTTACTATGATCCTACAGCCTTGGAGTTGGAATTGGAATTTCAGAAGAGACCTGAAATTCCAATTCTGTCTCTTTGATTCTCACATACTACTCAGTAACTAGGCATTCCTCATTCATTGATGAAGACTTATCAGGTGCTGGTGTATGCAAGACTTTGTGCATGGTACTAAGGATTCAAATAGGTAGCTTACAGTTACTGGTGGTAGCAACAGTGGTGGTAGTGATAATGTGGTCTTCTGTAAAAGATTTTCCTCCGTTATATAAAGAGCCAGTGAAGTGGAAGTCCCCACCATTCTAAATGGATGAGCACGGCACCATCCTACAGACAGAGGGTAATTATTATTGTTGGTGAGTGGCTTATTGGACAAATCACTTGTTCTGGATCAGTGGTTCTAAATTCAAGCTGCACAGCAGAGATCTAAAATATTGATGCCTGGGTCCCACGACAAATCAACTGAAGTGTAATCTCTGAAAGAGATGGGTTCTTGGACATGGTTATTTTATTAAAGGTCCATTGGTGAGTGTAATACGTATCCAGTGTTAAGAACCATTGTTATAGATAGGAGGAGTAAGAAGGAAATTGGGTGCAGTAAGGATATCTACCTCAATAGTAACTGAATTAAGAGGAAGGCCAAGGGAGGAATTATCAACTCTACATAAATTAACTAAAGAGCTCAGAAGTTGAGCGTGCCACTGAATTGTGACCCAGGGTCACGGCGCCTACAAAATTACATAAGCCAGATCTCTGATCTCCCAAGAACTCCATTCTCTTAGAGCATGGGGAGGAGGACTGCTGCAAAAGGAATCCCACATTTCTAGGGAACTCGGCTCATGGGTTACATTTATCAGAGTTAAAATTATAAATATTGCACATGGTCTCAGTACCCAGAGGTAAACATTTACATAACAGATCTTATTAGCAGACAATTGGGAAACCAAATAATGATTTTTCTGCAGAGTTGCACATGTAAGAACAAACACAAATTAAAAATAAGAGGCTTAAATCTCCCTGTTGAAAATGGGGGAAGAGATTTCCCTCCCCTCCCTTTTCGCAGAGCATTTGCTTTTTAAAACTTATCATTGTAAGTACTTCCTCACTTCTTTGAAATACATATAAATCCTTTTGAAGACTAGATAGGTCTTTTGTCACCTGGCCTCCTGTCATCTTTCTGACCTGGAATGTCTTTCTGAAGAACTGGGGAACTATCTCTTTGAAATGCAAACATCAAGGGAGATAGTACCCCTATCTTCCAGATTCTGTGGCAGATAGGAATCTAACTTCAGTGGGCACTTTGCTCTAAGTTGCAAAATTGCCTCCTGCTATAAAGAAATGAGGTTTGTTTTTTCTCTAGATAAAACCAATTAGCTAATACATATTGTCTCCCCAATTACCAGGTAAAGTTAGGATGAACTATGTGCGACAAATGATGTTGAGTCCTTTACTTATTATTCATCTTGAAACATGTATGTAGTAGGTTAGTCGGCATGACTATATAAAGGGATGAGATTTCTTTCTCTCTTTGAAATCTGTTTTTAATTGAAGTATAGTTGATTTACAATATTGTGTTAGTTTCATGAGTCTCATGTATTAGTTTCAATTCAGTTTTTTTTTGCAGATTATATTCTGTCATAAATTATTACAAGATAGTGGGTATAATTCTCTCTTCTGCACAGCAAATCCTTCTTGCTTATCTATTTTATATCTAGTACTTTGTATCTGTTCGTCCCATACTCCTAATTTGTCTCCCCCGCCTTTCATGTTTGGTAACCATAAGTTTGTTTTCTATGTCTGTGAATCTGTTTCTGTTTTGTATATACATTCATTTGTATTGTTTTTTAAGATTCCACATATGAATGATCTCATACAGTATTTGTCTTCCTCTGTCAGACTTATTTCACTAAGCATAATATTCTCTAGGTTCATCCATGATGATGCAAATGGCAATATGTCATCCCTTTTTTATGGCTGAGTAACATTCCATTGTATATTCCATTGTGTGTGTATGTGTGTGTGTATATATATATACACACACACACACACACACACACACACACATACATACATACATACACACATACCACATCTTCTTAAGTCAGTCATCTATTTACAAACACTTGGGTTGCTTCCATGTCTTGGCTACTGTAAATAGTGCTGCTATGAACACTGGGGTGCATGTATCTTTTTGACTGTGTTCTTATTTTTTTCTAGATATATACCTGGGTGTGGAATTGCTGGCTCATATATTAGTTCTATTTTCAGGTTTTTTTCTTTTTTTTTTAGGAGACTCCATACTGTTTTTCATAGTGGCTGCACCAATTTACATTCCCACCAACAGTGTACAAGAGTTCCCTTTCTCCACATCCTCTCCAGTATTTGTTATTTGTAGACTTTTTGATGATAGCCATTCTGAGAGTTGCGAGGTGATACCTCATTGTGGTTTTGATTTGCATTTCTCTAATAATTAGTGACGTTAAGCATCTTTTCCTATGCCTGTTAACCACCTGTATGTCTTCTTTGGAAAGATGTCTATTCTTCTGTCCACTTTTTGATTGGATTGTTTGTTTTTTTGGTATCGAATTGTATGAGCTCTTTATATGTTTTGGGTATTAACCTCTTGTTGGTTGCATCCTCTGCAAATATTTTCTCCCATTCCATAGGTTGTCTTTTTGTTTGTTGATGGTGTCCTTTGCTGTGCAAAAGCTTTTAAGTTTAATTAGGTCCCATTTGTTTATTTTTACTTTTATTTATTTTGCCTTGGGAGACTGATCTGAGAAAATATTGCTACAATTTATGTCAAAGAGTCTTTTGCCTATGTTCTCTTCTAGGAGTTTTATGGCGTCTTGTCCTACATTTAAGTCTCTAAACCATTTTTGGTTTAGTTTTTTTTTTTTTTAATATGGTGTAAGGGAATGTTCTAATTTCACTGTTTTACAAGTCCAACTCCCAGAACCACTTGTTGAAGAAACTGTCTTTTCCCCATTGTATATCCTTGCCTCCTTTGTCAAAGAATAATTGACTATAGGTGTATGGGCTCTCTATTCTCTTCCATTGATCCATGTATCTGTTTGTGTGCCAATACAATGTTTTTCTTAGTGTAGCTTTGTAGTAAAGTCTGAAGTCTGGAGGGTAATATCTCCAACTTTGTTTTTTCTCAGGATTCTTTGGCAATTCAGGGGTTTTTTATGGTTCCATATAAATTTTAGGATTATTCTTATTCTGTGAAAAATGTCCTGGATACTTTGATAGCGATTGCTTTAAATCTATAGATGGCTTTGGGTAGTACAGCCATTTTAATAATATTGATTCTTCCAATCCAAGAGCATGGGCTATCTTTCCATTTCTTTGGATCATCTTCAATTTTATCAATGTTTTGTAGTTTTCAGTGTATAAGTCTTTCATCCCTTTGGTTAAGTTTATTACTAGATTTTTTTTTTTGATGAGACTTTAAATGATATTTTTTTTACTTTCTCCTTCTGATATTTCATTATTAGTATATAGAAATGAGACAGATTTCTGTACATTAATCTTGTATCTTGCTACCTTGCTGAATTCATTTACTAGCTCTAATAGTTTTTGGGTGGAGACTTTAGGATTCTTTATATAGAGTATCATGTCATCTGCAAATAGTGACAGTTTTACCTCTTCTCTTCCAACTTAGATACATTTAATTTTCTGATTGTTGTGGCTAGGATTTATAATACTGTGTTAAATAGAAGCAGTGAGAGTGGACATCCTTATCTTGTTCCTTGATCTAGCAGGAAGGCTCTCCGCTCCTCACCATTGTGTATTTCATTGGCTGTGGATTGACATAAATGGCCTTTATTATGTTGAGATATGTTCCCTCTCTACACACATTGAGAGTCTTTATCATGAATGGATGTTGAATTTTTGTCAAATCCTTTGTTTTGCATATATTGAGATGATCAAGTGGTTTTTGTTTTTCCTTTTGTTAATATGATGTATCACATTGATTTGTGTATATTGAACCATCCTGTGACCCTGGAATAAATCCAACTTGATCATGGTGTATGGTCCTTCTTATGTATTGTTGGATTCGGTTTGCTAATATTTTGCTGAGGATTTTTTTTTTTTTTTTTTTTTTTGCGGTACGCGGGCCTCTCACTGTCGTGGCCTCTCCTGTTGCGGAGCACAGGCTCTGGACGCGCAGGCTCAGCGGCCATGGCTCATGGGCCCAGCCACTCCGCAGCATGTGTGATCCTCCCGGACCGGGGCACGAACCTGTGTCCCCGGCATCGGCAGGCAGAGTCTCAACCACTGCGCCACCAGGGAAGCCCTGTTGAGGATTTTTGAATCTATATTCATCAAAGATATTGGCCTATAATTTTCTTTTTTTGTAATGTCTTTATCTGGTTTTGATGTCAAGGTAATTGTGGCCTCATAGAATGAATTTGAATTTGGGAATAGTTTGAGAAGAATAGGTACAAGTTCTTTATATGTTTGGCATAATTTCCCAGTAAAGCCATCGGTCCTAGACTTTTGTTGCGGGGAGTTTTTTAAATTACGGATTCTATTTCACTTCTGGTGATCAGTCTGCTCAAAATATCTGTTTCTTTTTGACTCAGTCTTGGCAGGCTGTGTGTTTCTAGAAATTTGTCCATTCCTTCTAGGTTGTCCAATTTGTTAGCATATAACTGTTCATACTATTTTCTTATAATTTTTTGTATTTCTGTTGTATTGGTTGTTCTCCTCTTCATTTTGAATTTTATCTGGGTCCCCTCTCTTTTCTTCTTTGTGAGCCTGGCTAGAAGTTTGTCAATTTTTATTTATCTTTTAAAAAAAACCCAGCTTCTGGCTTCATTGATCTTCTCTATTGTTTTTTCAATCTCTGTTCTTTTTCTGTCTGATCTTTGTTATTTTATTCTGCTGAGTTTTGGCTTTATTTTTTCTAATTTGTTTAGGTGGTAGCTTATGTTGTTTTGAGATTTTTCTTGTTTCTTGAGGAAGGCCTGTATCACTGTGAACTTCCACCTTACAAATGCTTTTGCTGCATCCCATAGATCTTGTAAAGTTGTGCTGTCATGTTTGTTTGTCTCGGCATATTCTGATTTCTTCTTTGATTTTATTGTTGATCCATTGGTTTTTTTAGTCTCCATGTGTTTGTTTTTTTCTCATTTTTCTTTCTGTAGCTGACTTCTAGTTTTATACCACTGTGGTTGGAAAAGATCCTTGATATAATTTCTAGCCTCTTAAACTTGTTGAGGCTTTATGACCTAGTATGTGGGCCATCCTGGAGAATGTTCCACGTATGCTTGAAAAGAATGTATAATCTGCTTTTGGGGGGATGTAGCGTCCTTTAATTAGATAACATTTAAATCCAATGGTTCTGCTGTATCTTTTAGGACCTTATTTGCCTTACTGATTTTCTGTCTGGATGATCTCTTCACTGATGTCACTGGGGTGTTAAAAGGTCTCCTACTATTATTGTACTATTATCAGTTTCTCTTTTTCTGTCTCAGTATTTGCTTTATGTATTTAGATACTCCTGTATCCAGGCATGTATGTTTTTTTTAATTGAAATATAGTTGACTTACAGTGTTGTGTTAATTTCTGCTATACAGCAAAGTGATTCAGTTATACAGATATATACATTCTTTTTTATATTCTTGTCTATTATATACTTTTCCATTATGGTTTATCACAGGATACTGAATATATTTCCCTGTGCTATACAGTAGGACCTTGCTGTTTATCCATTCTATAGGGAACAGTTTGTATCTGCTAACCCCAAACTCCCAGTCCATCACCCCCTACCCTACCTCTCCTGTGGCAACCACAAGTCTGTTCTCTATGTCTGTGAGTCTGTTTCTGTTTTGTAGATAGGTTCATTTGTGTCATATTTTAGATTCCACATATAAGTGATATCATATGGTATTTGTCTTTCTCTTTCTGTCTTCACTTAGTATGATAATCTCTAGTTCCATCCATGTTGCTGCAAATGGCATTATTTCATTCCTTTTTATGGCTGACTAGTACTCCATTGTATATATGTACCACATCTTCTCTATCCATTCATCTGTTGGTAGACATTTAGGTTGTTTCCATGTCTTGGCTATTGTGAATAGTGCTGCTATGAACATAGGGGTGCATGTATATTTTTGAATTATACTTTTGTCCAGATATACACCCAGGAGTGGGATTGCTGGATTATAAGGTAATTCTATTTTTAGTTTTTTGAGGAAGCTCCATACTGTTTTCCATAGTGGCTGCACCAATTTACATTCCCACTAGCATTGTAGGAGGGTTCCCTTTTCTCCACACCCTCTCTAGCATTTATTTGTAGACTTTTTAATGATGCCCATTCTGACTGGTGTGAGGTGGTACCTCATTGTAGTTTTGATTGGCATTTCTCTAATAATTAGCTATGTTGAGCATATTTTCATGTGCCTATTGGCCATCTGTGTGTCTTCTTTGGAGAAATTTCTATTTACGTCTTCTGCTTATTTTTCTATTGGGTTGTTTTTTTTTGTTGAGTTGTATGAGCTGTTTGTATATTTTGGAAATTAAGCCTTTGTCAGTCAAATCATTTGCAAATATTTTCTCCCATTCTGTAGGTTGTCTTTTCATTTACAGTTTCCTTTGCAGTGCAAAAGCTTGTAACTTTGATTAGGTCCCATTTGTTTTATTTTTGTTCTTATTTCTATTGTCTTGGAGGACTGACCTAAGAAAACATTGGTATGATTTATGTCAAAGAATGGTTTACCTGTGATCTCTTCTAGTAGTTTTATGGTGTCATGTCTTATGTTTACATCTTTAAGGCCTTTTTGAGTTTACTTTGTGTATGGTGTGAGGGTGTGTTCTAACTTCATTGATTGACATAACAGCTGCCCAACTTTCCCAGAACCACTTGCTGAAGAGACTGTCTCTTTCCCATTGTATGTTCTTGTTGAGCGTGTATGCTAATGAGTACAATATCCTCTTCCTGTATTGATTCCTTTGTCATTATATAATGCCTTTCTTTGTCTTTTTTTATAGCATTTGTTTTGAAGTCTATTTTGTCTGATATGAGTATTGCTACCCCCTGCTTTCTTGTTATTTCCATTTGCATGAGATCTTTTCCATCTCCTCACTTTGTCTGTGTGTCTTTCATCCTGAAGTGAGTCTCTTGTAGGCATCATATCAAAGGTTTTTTTTTTTATCCAATTGACCACTCTGTCTTTTGATCAGAGCATTTAGTCCACTGAAATTTGAAGTAATTATTGATAGGTATGTACTTATTGCCATTTTATTCCTTGTTTTCCAGTTGTTTTTGTAGTTCTTCTTTGTTCTTTTTGTTTTTATATTGTGGTTTGATTCTCTTTAATAGTATGCTTGAGTTCCTTTCTTTTTGGTTTTTGTAAATCTGTTGTAGGTTTTTGATTTGTGGTTACCCTGGTGTTCATGGATGTTGACCCATAACTACATCTACTTGCTGTAAACTGATAATCATTTAAGTTCAAACACATTCTAAAAGATCTATAGTTTTTACTCCCCTCCCCCACATTTTGTGTTTTTTGATGTCCTATATTTCATCTTCATGTCTGTGCTTTTAATATTTACTGTAGTTATAGTTGCTTTAACAATTTTTGTTTGTTTTTTAATCTACCTACTGGCTTACCTAAATGATCTTTAATCCTTACTATATATTTACCTTTTCTATTGGGATCTTTCCCTTTCCTATAAATTCTTGCTTCTTTTCAATTTAGAGAAAACCCTTCAACATTTCTTTTAGAATAGGTTTTAATATTCTTAATTCTCTTTGTTTTTGCTTGCCTGAGAAATTCTTTCTCTCTCTTTCTATTCTAAATGATGGTCTTGCTGGGTAGACTATCCTAGGTCGCAGGCTTTTCCCCTTCAGGACTTTTCAAGCCAGAAAGGAGTGACATGATATATTTAAACTTTCTTCAGAGAAATCAGCTGACAACTTTATGGGGCTTCCCTTGTAACTAACCCTTTTTTTCTCTTGCTGCATTTAGAATCCTTTCTTTATCTTTAACTTTTGCCATTTTAATTATGCTATGTCTTGGTGTGGTTCTGTTTGAGTTCATTTTGTTTGGGACCCTCTGTGCTTCCTGTACCTGGATATCTGTTGCCTTCTTTAGGTTTGGGAAGTTCTCAGCCATAATTTCTTTAAACACATTTTTGATCCCCTTCTCTCTCTCTTCTCCTTCTGGAACATCTATTATGTGTAAGTTGGCACATTTTATATTTTCCCATAGATCTTGTATGTTGCTTTCATTTTCTTTTCATTTTCTTTTCTGTGTGCTGTTCTAATTTGGTGATTTCCATTATTCTATCTTTCAAATGGCTTATATGTTCTTCTGTATCATTTAGTCAGCTATTCATTGCTTCTAGATTGCTTTTTACCTCAGAAATTGAGTTATCTATTTTTGATTGGGTCATCTTTATAGTTTCTACTTCCTTGTTACAATGATCTACATTTATATCGATAATCTTAATTCAATTAGCATTTTTATTATCTCCTTTTTAAACTCATTGTCTGGTAGACTGGTCTGTTTCATTATTTAGACTTTCAGCGTTTTTCTCTTGCTCTTTAGTTGGGAGTAGTTCTTCCACCTTTTCACTTAACTTTCTCTGTCTCTATGAATTTAGAAGAAACACTTATCTATTGTGGTATTGAAAGGGTGTTTTTATGTGGGAGTGTCCCTATGTAGACTGTGTGTATCCAGTGTCTTTGGTGTGAAGGCTTGTTTGGATGTGGATGACAGCCACATTTTTCCCCAGGTGTACTGACCACTATCACCTTGATAGGGAGTGCAGTTTGTGTTAGGGGATCTAAAGCCTGCACAGAGTGTGAGGCAGGACTTCCTCTCTGCTCCTTGGACATCACCACCCTGTCAAGGTATTGGGTCTGCTCCACAGTTGCTGGAACAGAAGCCCTGAGGGTTGAGCTTGAGCAAGCTCTCTTTCCCTTGAATGTGTTCTTTGCCCCAAAGGACAGGAGTGCTGAAGTGAGGCTCTTACACTCACACAGGTCTGATGCACTGCCCATGTAGGAATTCATGGCTCTGCTCAGACATAGCACAAGGTGGCGTCTCTTCCCCTCTTGTGGTTGTCCCAAGGCTGTGGCATGGAGTGAGTTGGGCCAGTGTGTCATCTAAGCTGGGGCTAGAGGTTGGAGCTTTGTGGCTGCAGGAACTGAAGCAGCTGTGCTGCCATCATAAATCTGGGTTTCCCCTGTGGTGCTGATTTGAGCTAGTGCCAACACTGGCTGCTGCTGCCCCACCTGAACCACATCCCAGGCCCCCAACCCACCTGTGTCCCTAGACAGTCTTTTCCCCAGACCCAGCTCACCCAGATCTCATGCCAAGCTGTGGTGTGGAGTAAGCAGGTCCAGGGTGTTTGCCTCGCTCAGATTGGGGAGTACAGTGAGGTAGCAGCTGCCAGTGCAGAGCTCCCTCCACCCTGTTTGTTGGCAAGCCTGCACCCATGCACTCTTCATGAGTGGGTCTAGTTTCTCCAGCCCTTCTACCTGTCCCAGCAGTTCTCCCAGCAGCTAGGGGGACTTGTCTTCTCCATGTAGGACTCCAGGACTGGGACACCCAGCGTATGGCTCAACCTGCTTGCTCCCCAGTGTGAAGGTGACCCATGCAGTCCTTTTCTTCCTTTCAAAGCCCTCCCAGGGATAGAGGTCCCAATCCCATGCATTTTTTCCATCCTACCCAGTTACATGGAAATCTTTCTTACAGCTTTGGCTGCATAGGAGTGCTTTGGCCAGTTTCCAGTTTTCCTTGAGAATTGTTCCCCATGTAGATGTATTTTTGATGTGTCTGTAGTGGGGAGGTGAGCTCCGCATTCTCCTACTCTGACATCTTGATCCCTCCTGTGTTTGCAATCTCTTATCAAATTGCCTGTGACGTGCATCACATTGTGGTTTAACGCTTGTGGTTTAATGCTTATTCAGTAAGTTTTCTACTACCATTGTGGAGAATTTTTCTGGGTTGGGAAATGATTTTGTTTTAATTAATAAAAATTTCCCCAACACACGAGAGTAAAAATTATTCTCAATTTGTTTTTTATCTCAGACTATCATCAGATACAAATAATTGAGATACTATAGTCAGATTTCAGATACAAATAATTGAGATATTAGTCAGATTTCAAATTGTCTCCAATGTTCACAGATCAGACTGAAATTTTTTTAAAATTTGAGTTATAATCTTGTTTTTCAATCTAAGAAAAACTGCAAGAATTTCCAAGAATTCTAAAAATAATATCTGCTGCTTTCTGGGGAAAAAAAAGTGTCCATTTTGGCAACTTATATAGCTCATACCGCTCTGAGTACTGGCAATCAACTGGTCAAGAAAATTAGAAATTTAGAAAAAATGTTGAAATTCGTTGCTGCTTAGTACCTACTTTTACTCAAGGCATTCCAAGGCAAAGATGGTCACTGGCAGCACTGAAAAGCAAGTTGCTTCAGGGAAAACGTCTTCTTTCTTCCCCTGCTAAATGCCTTCATCTCTAGTCCCGTTTCATTTAGACAATTTTGTGGCAGTGAAAGTATCATTCAACAAGTGTAAAGTACTTGTTTCTGAAGAAAAGCTTACTTTGTTTAACAAGTACAGAGAGCTAGAGGAAATCCATTGTTAGCTCATTATGATGAGGGTTTGGAGGAATCACAGGTCCCATTACGTCCTGTAGCAACAGAGCGACCACAACAGAAATGTACCATCTTCCTCCCAAAAGGAAAGGGCACCGCTGTTATCAGAGCACCATTTACGCAAGTAACGCTTGGGTCCCCAGGCTGATTAGAGGGATGGTTAACTAGAAGGAGGAGTGGGAAGACAGAGGACTAGTGCAAACAAACTCTCACAGGTGATCAAATCAGGGAAAACTGAACTAGTCCGGAAGACATTTTTCAGGGTCTGGGACCCAGTAGTTGTAGAACAGAAGTGAGGAGGGAGGTCAGGATGATGTTAGATGGTATCAGGCAGTAACTCAAATGAGCTGGAGCACATCCACTTAGCGCAGTTCCTGGGATGTAGAAAGTGCTTAATGAATATTAGTTGAGGAATTAAATTAATAAAGATGTCTTTCTTTCCTGTACAACTTGTACGGTGCGTGGCAATCTTGTTTAAATTCATAAGGACAAAGTGAACACGAAACATTTGTATTAACTCAGTCTGTGGGGTGGCTCTTATTTGTCGCCCAACATCAGTGTAGACTTGAAACTCTCACTGAGTGCTAAAACTCACTTTCCCTATGTTCTTATCGTAAGGGAAATTATCTTGTGTAGGTAAGATGTTCTCTGGAAATGTGATCCAACGATTATTTAAGGGAGCACGCATACCTTATCACTCACCTAGTATCCACCGATGGATCCGAATTTAGCTCCAGTTTGCTGCTCCCTCCCAGCAGCTTTCAAAATTAGTCAGAAACAGTTATCCATTTTCTTTTATAAACTAATAGCTTCCTTGTCTCAAGAGTTAAATAAAAAGTGTAATATAGTAAATGTTTAACAGAAATGTTAGAAATGCTGCTTGATCTAAATTTAAAGTGAAAGCATAAAAACTACACCTTTGATGCAGATATTGATCATTAGAAAAAAGTTCTAAATTAAGAATATAGATCATGTCACCTTTTCCTAGATCTTATTCTGACTCAGAGTCTGAAGAAATTCTCCTACCATAGAATTCTCCAGCTTTTAGATGATAGAACCATACACAGAAAAAACTGACAGCAGCACCAACTGGTTCTGCAGCAAAATCATAGGAAGTTTGATTAATATGAACTATCCAGTTGATAACGGCTGAAAAAAATGAATGGGCATTGTGATATCTCAAGAGATTAACTCAGTAATATCCTCTCTGAGTAGATCTGTACCTTTTTTTGATATTTGTAGTTTTACATGGTAATGAAGTCTCAGTATAAAAACGAACCGAGAAAAGATTAGCTTTGAAAAACAGCAATTCCAGGACAGCAGACAGGCTGTCGGCAGCAGCCGGTGTCATTGCCCCATCGTTCCTCAGAAGAACCTCAGGACCGTGCCAGTGAGAAAGCTGTTCCCTGACTCCTAATGGCCTCTGAAGCCCTCACATAAACCCTGGGTGGCTGCCTAGGCTTGCAGCCTGGGTGGAGAGAGAGAGAGAGAGATCTTAGCAGAACGGGATCTGAAGAGTTTGATTCAGAAGCTTGCATCCCCACAGTGACTCACTGGTAAAGTTCTGAGGAATCACAATTCAAAAGAACTTTTTGATTGATTAAATTTACAGGGATGACTGAGCTCAAAATGCGTTTACTAAATAAATTTGGAAATTAGGAATGAGGCATTTAATTTGTGCCAGGATGAAAAGCCTTTGCATTTGACAAGTGCGAGTGGATCTTTATTTTTTAATATCTTGAACTCACTAGTATAGATATACAAATGCTCTGACAATGTTTTAAGAGTTAAAATTCACTTAACACCTATACCTCAAAAGTACTATGTATAATTTACCTGTCAAAAATAAATTTCCCCCAAATCTAGTCTTCATTCTTCTAGAGGAGAGAATAGAAACACCAGGGGTGCTTCCTCCTGGGGTGTGGGGTATGGGCTGGGGAACACCATGGCAAAAGCAAAAGAATAGGTATCAAAATTTCTGCTTAATAATTCTTATGGTAAATATTTTTCCTATTAAAATATTATTCAAAATCACACTAATAACACTACCACAGTCCACCAATTCACCCAACTAGATAATTATGTTATTGCAGTGTTTAATTTTTTTAGCGATGAGCAATGATAGTATTACATTCTGTACATAGCTATTCTAACACATACATGTCATCTCATCACCCTTATGCTGCCAATAATGCAAGACCAAGCCCCCTACCCCTCATCCTTCAGTTTCCTATTACCTTAGGCAACCCAACAGAGGTGATATTATTTCAGGACATATCTGAAAATAACTTCTTTAAAAAAATTTCTTTTATATAACCAACCACCTGCATGGCAGGAAAATCACAGGAAGCAAATAACCAGCCCTGCATGAGTCACTGTTGCCAGCAATCTCACAAGGTAATGAAACCAATTCCACACTTTGCTGGTAGTCTGTAACTGGAGGGTAAAAACTAAAGGGTTTTGATCATCCTGAAAGCGAAGCCTAGAACAATTCCTGGATTTAAACAAAGAAGAAAGGCAGAGTTTCCCGAGTTCATTGTTCTCACCTATTTAATTGTCCTCCTGTTTCAATGTTCATCTAAGTGCGTAAAACACTACTGGACTTCTAGAGACCAAACTGAGCTCAAATGAAGAAAATCATGACCAAGGAGAGAAAGTCTATAATCAGGACTGCAGGAAGCTGCAACCCAGAAATTTGAATTTTGAGTTCTGACAAACAAGTTCTTCCAAAGGCCTAAAGGAGTCTCCTGATAATTCTTTCACTGAGTAAATCAGAGTTCTGTTCAACTGCTGGGATCTTGGAAAATTCAAACCCTGTCTACATAGATGGTAATCAGGCTGCAACACCTTGAAATACCAAGCAAGATACATAATTCTGGTGAGATTATGAATGGGATAAGAAATCTCTTCCCCCGATGGGCTGGGTAGACCAGGATACATCCAGACATAAACAAGTAGCCTAGTCAGTGCTTACATTCTGTTTTCCCAAAGCCAAATCCAATGAGAGAATTGGTAGAATGAAGTTTCTCTCTTGAAGTCAAGTTTAAGCATTTCAGACAAGATTCAATAAAAATTTTTAATCTAATTTTTGTCAGCAAAGCCATAGAAATCAGCACAAGCCCTGAAAAATTGAAGAGGCACTGTTTTTTATTGAATCCATAAATCTAAGAACTTAGCACTTAAAAGAAAAATTTTAACTGTTTCTTTAAAAAAAAAAAAAAAAAGTAGTGTAATAACAGACAGGGAAATTGAGCCCAAGGGTCTAAGAGCCTTATTCAAATTCCAAAAGCAAGAAGTATTTGGGAAAATAATGTTGCCTAAATAAACTTGACTAAAATATCTGAATCCAAACGTAACAATTGAATGTATCTTGTTTCAATGGGTTTTGGTTTGGATTTTGATTCCCTTATTATGTGTTCTAAAACCCCAGTGAGAATCACAGCAAGAAGAAGGTGCTTTGAAATCCATTTATTTTTCAAGTGAAACTCTTAGAGACAGACTTGGAAATTTGGCAGGGAAGTTGGCAGAAAGGCACAAAGGGAGAATTTGGAGGTGGCAGCATTCAGAATTCTCTCCTCACTAACAAGTTTTCTGATCACTTTAATTTTTATTTATATAGAGTTGCCATCTGACTTCCAATTACAAACCAAGAAGAATATGTATCAATATATAGTTCTTCCTGTTCTATAAACCACAGCATCATGTGCCTTATTTTATTCCAGGAACAAGGTCTTGTTTGCTTCCCAGGAAAGCTACCTGAAGTGTGATGTGGCAGAAAGCACATTGTGTTTTTAGTGGCGATTCAGGTTATAAAGTTCTGCCATCAACATCTATGTTCTTACAACTCCAAGTGTGGTCCACTGAGCATCAGAATTGAAACCACAGGCAAAATCTCAGGTTCCACTCAGACCCACTGAATCAGAATCTGCATTTTAACCAGCTCCCCAGGTATTCATATGCACATTAAAGTGTGGGAGACATTGTTCTATATAACTTAAGCACACTAATCCCTTCTGTATTTCATTTCCCCTATTGGTAAAATGAACAAGACTTAAGTAGCCACTAAGGTGCTGTGCACAATTTTATTTACAGCACAGGCAAGCTGGAAAACCCCCTTTCTTGGATATCATTTTGAGTTCCTGTAGTTCTTCCATGCAAACACCATCTACATACGGAGACTGAGATTTAATGAGCCTTTGCTGCCTCTAAGTTTACTTCTTTACTGAAGCTTTAAATCAAGCCAAATGTTTATCTTAGCCCCAAATAGAACACATTAAAGAGTAAAGGGGAAAGAGAATGAGGAGTCTAACATATCTTGAACCTTAATAAACACTTTAAACTTACATCTACTTTAATTCTGTGAAGTAGGATTCTATAAAATGTTACAGATGAGAAAACAATCTCAGAAACCTTAGATAACTTGTTATGCGTCACAAAGTCAAATGAAACAACCAGGATTTTAGCTGAAGTGTCTCTCATTCCAAATCTCCTGAAAAACAGAGTTGCATAGTAATGTGCAGACAAATTCAGTGGTATCAACTGCTTTTATTATTTCTGGTTTCCTGTGTAACTAAGTCACACTGAGGTCATCTAAATCCTCAATAACAAAAATGACACCAAAATTACACACCTGCTTTGCTTCACCTTCCTCCAAACCAACTATTCTAATGATACATTGGTAAGTCTGGATTTCGAACACAGTTTTAATATGCAATTGGATCACTCTTTTTCTGAGTGGATTAATGGATTAAATACTTGGTGTATTTAAGCCATTAACATTTATTGTGATTACTGATTTATTTAGACTCATTTATACTATATTATTTTGTGTTTTCTTTTTTCCATATTTTATCTTTTGTCCCTTTCTTTTCCAGCCTATTGTTTGATAACATTTATTTGCTCTCATTCCCTCTTTTCCTCTCTGCCAGTTTAGAATTATAGCTTGTATTTCTATTCTTTTAGCATCAATATTAAAATTTTTAACAATCCTACTTAATTTCATATTTTTCTAACAAAGCCTAAAGTTTTCACTATTTCTCTTACTCCTAAAATATCTTAGCATGTTTTACCCTCCAAACACCAGCCCTCCCTTTTTCTAGGGTATTATAATTTCCATTAGTTCTAAGATAATTGGCAGCTCAGAATCACTGTTCTTGGAGTTAAAACTGATCAAGCATCAAAGTTAGTATATGGCTTGAGCCATATCCAGCTGTCTTTGCTTCCTCCTACCATGCTGCTGAGCAGTATACTATGGGCTCCAGCCCCTGAGAATGATTTTGATTTTTTTTCTTACTTCAGCTCCTGACTAGAGTATGGAAAGCTTAGGTCCTGTTTCCCCATAGAGATGGAGCTCTCAGCTGCCTCTGTGTTTTCATCCTGTAATGTAGTAGATCTCCAGCTTCAGCCTCCATAATTGCAATTTTTAAAAAAATTTTTGGTCCATAAGAGATGTTTATGTTCCAGAACAATGATTCTATAAATATTATTTATACTATATTTATATTATTTATAGATATTATTGCCATATATTTATAGTTGGGAGGAGACAGTTTTATACATAAACTTACAACCCCATTTTGACAGAATACTACCTCTCTAGGAATCTGAGTTTTTATCCCAAAGAATGAAGTGGAACCACAATTAGAATCCATTGAGAATTAATTCATTTTTTATATGATCAATCATATTTAAACAAAAAATTGTTTTTCAGAAATCTTGCAAATCAAAGCCACAGAGCATTAATAGTCATTGCTAACAAAAATGCCCCCCAAGAAATAATTTATGATGAGCTTGAGACAAACTAGACTGACTTTAAGTCAAATGATGAGGATAGCAAAGCTGATTGTCTTCTCCAACTAGCCTGTTCTGCCACTTTTCTTCACCTATCACCTCATGTCCACCACTTTCCCCAGCTCACATGTCCCAAGTGATCATCTCCTCTTTGTCTCTTCCCCTTTGGAAAACTCGAAAAGATTTAAAATCTGTAATTTGAAATTCTCAACTTATTAATAGGGCATATTTTGATGAGTGAATTTCAGATATTGTATTAACTTATTTGAATAGTGAACTTTTTGTAGCTAATAAGAAATAAAAGATTTTGTTTTGTCACCTACAAATTGGTACTTGTCATTGGCACTTGCCATCTACCTGTACAGGATTAAATCATGAGCCGCTGTAGCTGCCGACCTTCAATACCCACTGAAAGGAGTTCAGGGTGGAGATCAGGAATGAGGCACTCTTTGCTCTGGGAAAAACTGGCAGAACAAGTCTTCAGATAGTTACATATTTTCAGGAGAGGATTTTATGAGCCCAATTCTTGCATCTCCTCGTATCTAGAAAAGCACTAAAATCCTTCACGATGACATCTGTTCCTCATGACTAGCAGTAACTTTTACAAGATTAACAGAAACCTTCTGCAAAAAATATGTGCTCGATTGCATGTACTCCCCTTTCTCCAAAAGCACATACATACTGACCTTCCCCCCTACCTCTCTGAAGCAGTTTCTCAGAGCTATCTGAAATATCTGAAATACAAAATGAGGCTATAGTCCTCATTTTGCCCCAAATAAAACTTAACTCACAACTGTCACATTGTGCTTTTTTTTTTCAGTTGACAGTTTCCTGTTAAGGAGTTTATTAGTAAACAAGCTAAGTTGTTATTTGTTCATTTGGAGCAGAAAGGCCTTAATTTCACGTTAAGCCAATTTATTGGACAAGCCATGAAAACACAACAGAGTTGAGAGAGGACCAGAAAGCATAGACTATGATCTGTGAGCCCCAAATCAGGAGTTAGAAAATTATGCCTGCAGGCCAAACCCAGCCCAATGCCTGATTTTGTAGATAAAATTTAATTGGACCACTTACATATAGTCTATGGCTGTTTTCACAGGAGCAGAGTTGAGAATTTTCTACAGAGACTGTATGGCCTGCAAAGCTGAAAATAATTACTATAGGGCCCTTTATAGAAAAAGTTGGCTGACCCCTGCCCTAGATGGTCTCCCTACTTTCTTGAAGAAAAATTAGTAACTGCCTGGCCACCAAAGGGAGGTCTGAGAATCTTTCATAAAAGAAGAACTTAGGTCCATGATGTTACACCAGCTTCTGAAAGAGATGGGTCTCCCCTGCCCTAATTCTGCTCTCCCCAGTCCTCCCTCTATATGTGTGCACACCCACTTCCCTGTCAAACTCGTTTTCTTCTTCCAGCTCAGCCCCTCTTTCCCTCTATACCAAAATCTTAGTGCCCAGTTGCACTGGGCACTATGTTATATCATCCTTTCATTTTCCCAACATTTAATCAGGTGCTATAACCTTTTTCATCTGCCATAACCCTTTGCTCCATGTGTAACCAGCCAGTCTCCCTCTGATATGTCTTGTACATCCTATATTTTTCTAGTTTCACAGCATTTTAGATTCACTCATTCATCCAGTCTTTCAAACAAAACAACACATTCTTGCAGCACCTACTGTGTGTACCGTGGATACTGCAAAACACAGGGAGACAAAGGAGCACATGGTCCAGAAAGAGAAGCAAACAGATAAACCAAGCACATGCAATAAACTGCTACAATTGAGTTTCACTGGGGACAAAAAAGAATATGGAATCAATTCTCCCTTGGAGGAAATGAGGAAACCTGTGAGGCACAAAATCTGTGAGGAGGCTTCTTTTTGTTAATAAATATTACTGTGTATGTCCTAAAAGCCCTACAAAAGCTAAGATTTTTATGAATTTGGTGTATTAAAATTCCTTAAAAAATTAAGTTATTTTAAGAGAAGAATGTATCACAAATATGCTTTTCTCAAATGCTTTAAAGTAGTTAAAAAAGACAAGTGAGGCAACACGAAGTTAATATAAATAGAACATGATTGATCTCCTGCCCTTAGGAATTCATTAACTCTCCCTGATTGAATTTGAATAAATCAGAATATATAGTTACCTTCAGTGGAGTTGGTGCTGGAGTACAGGCTCCAAGAGCAACTGACAAAGGATTCTTCAGATAAAAAAAAAAAAAATCCCTAAAAGAAACAATGGGTCAAATAGAGAGGCAAGTAGTTGGATAGGAAATTTATATTGGTTTCTGATAACAAAGAGAAAAAGGAGGAGAAAGTAAGCAAGAGGAGGGAGGGAGAAATATCCTCCCCACTGATTTGGAAACTCTGCTGGAAGATCAGAATTTCTAAACATCAGTTCTCAATTTGACAAAAGAGACACAGTCAAACTGTCTTGATTTGGAAATTGATCAAGCCAACCGGACTAGACCATTTCCAACGTCTTCTGTCCAATGGGACAGGAGCCAAAGCTGCCCAGCCACTTATTCCTCTGGAGAAAGGTTGGCTTTCTCCTTGCAGGTTGCTCTAGTGGAGAATGGGTGATAAAATCTAGTTACAACACAGGTTTAAAAAAAAAGGATTAAAGCTGAGATTTGAAGAATGGGCTACTTTGAAAGAACCTAAATTCCAAGCTCAGAAAGTTTTTGAGTGCGACTAAAACTGTTCGGAATGTTGTATCATCCCTCCACCCCAACCCCCGAAGGGTGTCCGACCCTTGTATCTATAGGAAGGTTGAACTACTTAACCTCTTGTGGTTATTGTAACTCTGCGGTTTTATCCAGTGGTTGCATTTTATGAGTCTATGAAAGCCTGTAAGCCAGAATCTAGTGCAGAAAAGGTATTCAGTGTGGGTCTGTACAAAGAATAAGCGGAGTAATATGGATGAAGAGACAGGAGGAAGGAAGAAATAAGGAAGATGAAGAAAGGACCCAGTTTGTCATTTCAAGGCAGTCAAACAGATCTGCCTTGAATGGATATGCATTCACTAGTATGTAACTTTGAGGAAAATTACTTAACCTCCCTGAGTCTTGATTTCTCATTTGTAAGACTGGGACAATACCACTCTCATTGGGCTGTTTTGAGGAATAAGTGAATTGCATGTAAAATGTATATCATACTTCATAGTAGATAGTAAGCATCCTATCGGTACCATTTCACTTCTTGACAATCTTGTTGTCATTCCTGTTATCCATATCAAAATGTGGTATTTGAAAGAATTCTAGAAATATAAAAGTATGGTAAACTGAATTCCATCCACCAGCATGAAAGCTATGAGGACATCTCTAAGTAGAAGTCAATGTAGAGGTGTAGACATCTAAGGAATTTTATTTTTCTGCAGTTAACTTTTATACTAAGAGCCTACATGGCCTCTTTCGTATTTTCCTATTTTAGCCACTGAGAGTTCTGAGATTTTAAGGTGACATAGATGCAGGGAAGCCTGTGATTTCTTTTGTTATTATTGGTATCTCTTCAGTCTGTTGGCAGCTAAGGAAAGCAGTAAGTCACTGTTCAGAGATGCCTGTGTGGGAAGATTTAAACCATATCAATTTCAAAGTGTGTCTATAGCAAGAAAATATTGCTTCTTTTAAAAAGACTAATGTAAATCAGATTAAGTGATTTAAATAGGAATAAACCTGTAAAGGTTACTACGGTGCTGATAAGCTTTTATAGCTGTTAGACAAAGAGGGCATATCTTTTATATTTTAAAGGAGGCTTACAGAGCCAGCATTTATTAAGGTAAAGAACAGTAACCTAATGAAAAACCAAAAATCAAAAACACCCACAATCCTGGATGTTTCTTAGTTCCTGGAACACTTTCACTGGTTCCCTCCTTTCATCAGCAATCAACAAGGAAAACACGATTTTCTCAAAGATGTTTTAAACATCTGAATTGAAATGAATATGGGCATTTATCCACCGGACACCCACCCTCATTGGTTAAGGGCTGCCTCCGAGGCTGTCAACTACTCCCTCACTTCAAGGCTGACAGGCTCAGCAGAGTGCCATTGAGGTGGAAGGGAGGTTGCCGGCACAAGGAGGGTCTGGGTTCCCATGCAACTGTCGTCACAGCCATGGCTGAAATCAGAGGTGGCCCAAGGGGATGTGACACTGGTCACAAAAAGTGTCAGCTACAGCGCCCTCTGTGGTAGGGTGACAGGGTTTCAGGAACAAAGCTTTCTGCACTGAGGACATGCTGTACGTATGCCCAGGTGGAAAGCACTGGATGCAGGCTGCACCCATGGAACGTGACCTACCACATCTTGTGTAGCTTGTCGGGGGAGCGGAACAGAAGGGGATGTGTGCTCCCCCAGCAACTGGAATGCTAGAACCAAAGCCAACCGTATGGAGACCTTGCCTCTGTGCACTTCCTTTGTGCGCTCTCTCCTCCTTAAATTTACCTAGCAAAATCCGACACCCCTCAAAATATTGCTCACGTACCTCTTTCTAGACTGCTTCTAATCACTAAGATTTTCTGTGGCTCTTTGAGACCATATGTTTGTTCTAGGCTGTTGAAGGACACAGGGAACAAAAACTATCCCCCTAACTGGGAAGACATCTCTAGACTGAAAAACGAGGCAGACAGCTCCATATAATCAACAGATCAGTTTATTATAGGGTAACATACTCGATGGGGTGGACAACAATTCCAAAGCATTAACAGCTACACTCCAGACTGCCCAGGCACCACTGGGACAATTTTATAGTTAACCTAGGGTATGAAGGTAGGTGCTTGGAAACAGGATGTGCATTTCAAAGTCAAGATTTATGAATGGGTGACTAGCGTCATAGGCCCCGGAAATATGTCAGGGAAGATTGTCATCATCAGCTTACCCTGACCAATACAGACACTTAACAGATATTTTTAACTGATGTAATTAACTCTAGTTGGAAGTAGTAATGCCATATTTCTTTGAATCTAAGACTCCATCAAAGGTAAGACACATCATTATTTTATGTTCCATTAAGAAAGAATGAATGCTGCCAATCAAGCTATGACAACCCATTCCAATTTCAGGAGTTAAATTGTGCAAGATAGTGAATCTTAGAATCAATGAAATACCGTAACAATAACTCTCGTGTAAAGTCATTCTACAATTTATGAAATGCTTTAGTGAATTATCCAACCCATTTTTGCAACATGAATTCACTGTTCACTTTTTTTTGTTTGTTTAACATTACTCTTGGTCCTGAGTATAAGACATATACCTTCATGGGGTGAATAGTCTAGTAAGAGATACTCATAATTAAAAATAATTAAAATTCAGTTCAGTAAGCATAAGAATTGCTAATATATACGGTACATACTGTGTACTAGATGCTGTGAATTACACCTATTTCAGGCTTATGTCAATCCCTTAGGATCAGTAGTATTTTGCCTATTTTACTGCTGTGCTGCCCAGTAAGTACACTAACAGAGGTCAGTCTGCACAGTCCAGAAAAAGCATTGTAAAGGGTGTGACTAAGTGTGTGATTGGAGTGGGCTGGGCAAGGGGATACAACACAAGGGTCAAGGGCCATGTTACAGAGAAGACAAGGCTTTAACTATGCCTTGAAACTGAAAAGTGTCCGCAGGGGCATGGCAAACATTCCAGGTTGAGGGAAAGCACCTGCAGAGAGCGGAGAGGTAATGAATGTTTGCAAAATGCTGGTGTACACCTTTTGAGGGGATGGGAGGTAAAGTAAGATGAGTTTGGAAAGAATGTGATGGATAGTTCACAGAGAGTTTCATGTGTGAGATTAAAGTGTTTGGACCAGTTCATTGGGACGATAGGAATTTCAGAGAGATTTTAGGGAGGAGTGGATGTGGGTCTGGATATTACCCAAATAAAGTCAAAATGGCAACTTAAAAAATTAATCCTTAAAATTATCCACATTTATAGGCATTCAGTTCAAATTAGCAAAGAAATATGATCCTTTGTGTCTCAGTATCAGTCGACCAACAAGAATAAAAGATAAATAGGGACATCCATTAAGATGGCAAAAACATCAAGAACATTTGTTACTGGAATTCATTTGAATTGATTTCATATTACACATGCATAAAAAGATAATTTTCTATTCCTTTTGCAGTTTTGTGAGTTATTACCTTAAGAAGACTTTATGGCAATCATTCACAAATCCATTCAGTTCAGTTATTACCTCTGGAATATTTTCTTTTAAAAATATTGCTAGGAGCAATTTTAGCCAGACCAAGTTCCAAGCTTTAAAAGGTGGCTATTTTACATACACAGTAAGTACTTTTTCTGAAAATTTTGTGTTATAAATTCATAATTCACAGTGGGCTACCCCTGTTAATATGCACTCACGGCTGCATGCAGCCCTAGGAACCATTATTATATTAAGAATAATGTAAAGACACTTAAATTTATTCTGTATCATCATGTTTATTACTACATGTTTGTCATTATGAATAGCAGTCACAGCGCACAGCATAATGGTATGTTAAAGACAACGTGTGGGCTTCCCTGGTGGCGCAGTGGTTGAGAGTCCGCCTGCCGAGGCAGGGGACGTGGGTTCGTGCCCCGGTCCGGGAAGATCCCACATGTAGTGGAGCGGCTGGACCCGTGAGCCATGGCCACTGGGCCTGCGCGTCCGGAGCCTGTGCTCCGCAACGGGAGAGGCCACAACAGTGAGAGGCCCACATACCGCAAAAAAAAAAAAGACGATGTTGTGGTGTAAACTAAATGCACACTAAGAATACACAAAACTGCTGAATTTTAATCATCCTTATTCATAGGACACAGAGCCCTAATGATTCTCAAAATGCATGTGATTTAAATAAGCCATCTTTATTCCATTCCATTTAAACCCTTGGTGTGAGTTAATCAGCTTGAGTGGACTCATTCTTAGTGATGCAAGTGAAGAAAGCTTGGCTCATATGTAGAGAAATGTGTGGTACATAGTGAAAAAACAAAGTGAGCCATCTCTACTCCACCTCACTAAAGACACCCTACTCACTTCCGAGGCCTGATCATAAAGTTGTATGAATTTAGAAGAAACTCACTGATTGAATCTCCCCTTCTGAAAGCTCATCTCCAAAGGACTTGCATATAAAAGAATTACAACTAAATAAGAATGTTGCCAAAGTTACTCTCAAAGTGCAAAGGTGAGATCTTTACGGTTATTCTGATATTTAATTTAAGAAATAACATTAGTGATAACCATAACTAACAAAACACTATCAGTCGAACTCATCTCAGTCATTTCAGTACCTTTATTTCCTCTGATATGGTCAGTGTAGCATTGCAGAGGAAAATACCCGGCCTCTTACCAGGAATTGCATGATTACTCCCAAATTTCTTCCAAATATGGTTACAAGAATATGAATTTCCAATGAGTAGATACGAGGTCTTATGTTCTGATAAAGTGGAACACACGCGTGATCTTTCTGTTTTTCATATTTAAAACACTTGCTCTTGGTGATTTGCTTTCAGAGGAGTGAGAAAGTACATGAGCAATGTTAATATGGACATGATATTAAATCCTTCAGAGGCCTCTAACCAGTCAGGGTAGACTGCTGTGGCTATGGTTTTGTCTGCTGCTTCTGATATATATCCACTTTCCTTTGGGAACCATTGCTTCCTGGTCCCCCTTGGGGTTGTTAATCCCAGTGTCCTGCCCTCACCTGGTCAATGGTGAGTCCAAACCTTGCCAAAGTAGCCTGGCATCGGGGCGTAGTCATTAATGAAGGGATAGAAATCTGACCCAAGCAGGGCAGAAAGTCTTCTCCAAGGGTTCTGGAGCTAATGGGAAAGACTATTATCTACTGGAAATGCTGAAGTAGTCAAATGTTTCCAGCTACGTAACAAGTATGAGGTTTCCAGTTGCCAATTTGCCCACCTTGTGCAGAGGCCTAAATACTAAAATAACACCAAATAGAATGCAAGTGAAAGAGTCACGCCAACATCATTTGAGCTCCTGGCCACTGCCTTGAATGAGGTCAGCTGCACCTCTGGACTTCTCATGGAAGTGAACTCATGAAGATTCTTTTATCCTTGAGTTATTTTGAGCAGGGTTCCTATAAGTTGAAAGAGAGCAAGAATCCTAAACACAGATGGCTTTTTTTAGTCATTCAGCATCTACTCACCATTTTTCCAATAAGCTCAAATTCCCCTGGAGCATCCTGTTTCCAATTCTTAGTCCTGGTGCTTCAGGTGGGCCTCCACCTTCAGCTACAAGCATGACCAACTAGAGCATCAAATTCCCTTGAACCACAGTGATTGGTTCAAGAATGGGAATATGCTCCAATCCGAGCCAATGAGGCAGAATGAGAATTTTATAAAATCTTTTTTCCACTGGATTTGAACATTGGAGAAACCAAGTACTAAGTTGACAGAGATTACCATGATGGGCCTAATTGTGAAGCCAGTAAACCAGAAAGTAGAGTGGAGAAATGGAGAGAGAGAGAAAGTACTAATATATCATTTGCAATGCTAAGACCCTAGATCTACCTGTATCAGAAGCTGTAGCTACTTCTTGATTTTTAATCAATTATTTTTCTTTTTTAGTTAAATCAGCTTGAAGTTTTGTTTTCAATTTTGTTTTGTTTTTAATTTTGATCACTTGTAATTGATCATTCTAATGCACTAACAATTATTTAATAAGTAGGTTGCATAGTTTGTATAATGTATATAGATTTCCCTTGATGTTTATCTCTTCATTTCTGGAAGGAAATGGTTCTGTGGCCTTTTCTCTACTCTCAGAGATACCTGGGAATATGACCCTGCAAATCCTCCTGTAACAATAATGGAAGAAATTTTAGGAGTATGCCTGTACCAGATCCAAGATAAACAAGAATCCAGCCAAGGAATATATACTAGACCAAGAATCTGTACCTTATTGTCAAGATTATTTATCAAATAATGGATAACTTTTATTGGTGAGAATCAGCTGCACTAAAGAATAAAAGTTAGAATTATAATTCTGAGACGGTCTAAGTAACTAGTTAGTCATGAAAGCTGAAAGGATCCAGAGGTTTCCCTAAACTGAGGTTGTCTACATCTACTCACTTTCATTTCATTCCAGGTGCAGAGTGAGAGGGACCTCAAAGTGTGCCTGGGAATCAAGGCACCTTTTCTCTGCTGATCTTATATCCTTTAGCCTTTTCTAAAGCTAAACAATGCTGGGTGAAGCCAACAGTGTCTTCCTAGTTTGTCAATCCAAACCCAAGATCAATGCTGCTGTAAAGTAGAGAGGGCATGGCAGTTACAGAACAGAATTGCCTCCTATGCTGGGAGACTAATAAACATAATTATGACAGGAGTGATCTATCTTTGAAAATATGTCATAACTTTTAAGGAAAAAATTTAAGTAAAATTTATGTATATAACTTGCAACCAACCCATAATTCTGTTGATTATTCCAAACATTCCTTCTTCCATAATGTTCTCCTTCACATAGTCTTCCTTATCTAATAATACTTTTGGTGGAATTTTATCTTACTCAGAAGTCTCAACTTCCATATTTTTTCCTCTGCCTCCTAAATTTATAACTCCAGCCCAGGGTTCCTTCTGAACCCCAGATATGTGTTTCCACTGTACCTCTCCACTTGGATGTCCTTGTCAGCATCTAACTCAGCTCCTAAAGCAATGTAGTATAACAATGGCAAAAGATGCAGTATTCCAATTCAAGCAAACCTAGATATAAATCTTGCCTCCACCATTCAATAGCTGTGTGAACTTAACAAATAATTTAACCTCTCTCGGCCTCGTTTTGTGGTCTATAAAATGGAGATAAAAATACCTATCTCACAGTATTGTTGCAAGTGTTGAAATGAGTACTATCAATACTAGAGCAAATATTTATTTTCTACTCCTCTTATTTCCATAGATGTGAATAATTCCAATGCCTCTTCCAAGAATGAAAAAGAAAACCAAGGACCACTTCCTTCATCTCTCCACCCTTTACTCATTTCTCCCCAAAAGAGGAGAAGCACTCTGTTGAATTCAGAAGGACTTGAGGCTGCTCAGGTCAGTGCCTTCTAAGTTCTTTCTCCTTCAGAAGTGCCTGCCTTTTAAAAGGGTTTGTTCTTGATCTGTTCCCAGCTCTGTGATAAATGACTACAATTGTCCAGTTTCACTAGTGGATAAATCTGTTTGATTCAGGCGAAAAATATGGACAAACCCACTTGGCTAGAAACTTTGATCTGCATGTGACTAACTCCTGTGTCCTATTTTTCAGTGGTTTCCAAATTTGGGAGAGAAATAAGAATATTATTTCTTGACCCCCTAAACTCCAATAGTCATGGAAAGCACCCAGCACATGCTAGCAAACACTAGGAGCTCAAAAATTGTCAAGGTCCTTTCTCCATAAGCACCTGCTGCTGCCCACGTTCCCTAATTCAGATCCTCAAGCAAGAGATTCGGTTGACTTCCTAATCTTCTTCCTCTCCTTCGTTTCCATATCTAACTGTTCACCAAGTGGGTTTGTTCCACTGTACTGATTTGTCTTGAATCTATCCTATTTCCTCTAACCTCACTTCCATTGTCTTGGTTCATAAACTAGTCACTTCACTCCTGAATTAGGTCAACAAATGGGGAGCTGAAATTGCTGCCTGCCTTCTGTCTCCCCTCCTGCCAATGCATCCTTCATACTGCAATGAGAGTGATCTAATACATGATCCCTTTTCCAAAGAGCTAAGTCTGTTCCAATTTTTCTTTTTAGTCTCATGTTCTATTATTTCCCATCATCTCAATACGCACATATACCCTATACTGTTCACATGCATACAACCCATGTTGGGATACTTGCCCCAGTTTATCACTGCCTGTGACCATGAGGGCAATTCAGGCTAATTCTGGGGATTGCTCATGTCAACTTAAATAAAGGAGTAAACTGAGGCAAGCTTGATTTGCCAGAAACTGAGTTTATTTGGGAATAGCAGAGGACTTGCAATTTGGAAACACATGCTGTAGCAAGCTATAGGTGAGTCCCTTGATGGTCTGAAGTGGGCTGTATTTATGCACACAGAGTGAAAAGAGGAGGGGGTCCAACCAGAGTCCAAGCAGTAAGCTCATTGGCTTGGGGATGGGAAGGGAATATTGGCTGATGTTCATTGGTCAGGAGATAAGTCTCAGTCTTTTGTAAAGCAGGCAGTTACAGGAAATCAGTTTCTCAGTTCTTAAGTTCTGTTCTTTTGAGAGTGCATGTGTGAGATTCTCCATTTCATATTATCCTCCAGTTCCATTTTAGACTGAAATTGTTTTACATTCAGCAGAACTACCCTAAGTTATATTCTCCAACTTGGCATATATCAGTAATAAAAATTATATTCAGTTCTCCATCTGCTGCTCCATTGTCTTATTTGACAATTTGTTCCAAACCCAAGGTAGAGAAGAGAGATGCTATGATTAGCCACTTTTCCAAACACTCCAAAACTCCTGTGCCCAAAATATGTACCTGTCTTCTACCTTTGACATCTCTGTCTTACCTTCAAAACCTAGTCCAAATAGCTCTGCCTCTGCAAAGCCTGTCCTGACAATCAAAGGTATTCAAGTTTAGGAGTGCTAATTACAGATCTTTCTTCCTTTGGATTCAAATCAATAGATAATAGACACATGAGTCAAAATAGGGATCAAAGTAGCCATGTTATTAATGGTAAAACTGGATTGGGGAATTCAACAGAATCTCATATAACCACACACTGTGCAAACACACTCAAGCATATACACCAGTCACCAGTGAAAAGATAGAGACGAGTCAGCTCCCTCACCCTTGCCCAGAACCCCATCCATTGAGGGGGGCTTTGGAAGCCTGTTGCTTCCAAAGACAACAGTCATAGAAATCAAGCATCTGGATCACATATAAACAAAAACACATTTATCAATGCCCCATAAAAATATGATACCCAGTGAATGTCAAGGTCTTACCATTTCACCAATTAGTTAGTTCAGTTAAGGCGGTGGAGAAGGAAGAATCTACTTCCCCACAACTTCTTCAAGTTCAATGTTAGAGGACATTCCTTCCTGTATGGGTAAAGATGGAAATTAGGGAGAGAAGAGTTGTCTAATATCCCTGTGATATTGTGATTTATAATAAGAAATCTATTATTTGGTCCTTGTTTCCATTCCTGGCTCAGAGTTCTAAAACTTTGGAATTTCCTGAAGGAGAACTGAAAAGGTGACTTTTATGTTAATGAAGTGACTTTTGGAAAGCCCCTAGGTAACCTAGGGAGTGGGGGCTTGTTGCCAGGGGAACAAATCTTGTGATTAGAGGGTTGGAACTTTCAGTCCCACCCCTGACCTCCAGGGAGGGGAGGGGCTGGGGATTCAGTTCTGTCACCAATGGCCAATGATTTAATCAATCATGTCTATGTAATGAAGCCTCCATAAAACCCCAAAGGACAGTGTTCAAAGAGCTTCTGGGTTGGTGAACATTCAGGAAGAGTGGCACCCCATTCCTACATACCTTGCCTGATGCAGGTCTTCCACCTGGTTGTTTCTGAGTTATATCCTTTTATAATCTGGTAAACATAAGTAAATATTTCTCTGAGTTCTCTAAGCCTCTCTAACAAATTAATCAAACTGAGGAGGGGGTCATGGGAACCAGTTGGTGGGTCTGAAGCAGGGGCAAAAACCTGGACTTTCAACTGGCATCTGAAGGGGAGGTGGGGGAGGGCATTTTTGTAAGACTGAGCCCTTAACCTGTGGGATCTGGCATGAACTCCAGTTAGTATCAGAATTGAATTGAATTGTAGGATACCCAGCTGGTATGAGAGAATTGCTTGGTGGTGTAGAAAAAGCACACATTATAATTCCCCAATTTAATTTTCTTAACCCCTAACTCTCCTGAGCTCCCCAAGAAATTTATACATTCCTCTATTAATAGATTTATTTTGCTATATATGTATATGTCTATGTATATTCCTAAAATATTGTTTGTTTAAATACAAGTATTTGTCTATGTTCCAATGCCTGGCACATGGAAGGTTCTCAATATATTTACTGGCTGAATGGATGATGTGGAATCATAGACTCTGATAAATAGAAAAGGATCTTAGAAGTCATCTACCTCAATTTCACATCCAAAGCCAAGAATACTACATCTACTCACTGTTTCAGTACTTCTATGAACAGTAACTCAACTTTACAAGTTGTATCTAAACATAGAGAATATTAAAAAATAACCTCTATGCACTCGAAAGGACACAACATCATTACTTAGGTATTCTTGTCAGAAAGGCATAAGTTTATTCTAAACATGAGAAAACATCATATGAAAACAAACTTGAGAGACATTCTACAAAATAAACGATCAGTATTTTTCAAAAGTGTCAAAGTCATGAAAGACAAAGAAAGGTGAAAAAATGTCACAAACTGGAGGAGACACAACAACTAAATGCAATGTGGGATTTTGGAACAGAATAAGGACATTAATGGAAAAATGGGTGAAGTTAAAATAAGGTATGAAGTATTAAATAAGGTATGGCATTTAGTTAATAGTATTAAACCACGACAATTTCCTGGCTTTGACAATTGGAGGATGGTTATTTAAGGTGTTAACATTAGGGAAGAGAGGTAAGGGATATACAGGTACTCTGGGTACCATCTCTGCAACTTTTCCATAAATCTAAAATGAGTTCAGCATTCAAGATGGTGGAGTAGAAGGATGTGCACTCACTCTCTCTTGCAACAGCACTGGAATCACAACTAACTGCTGAACCACCATCAACAGGAAGACAATGGAACCCACCAAAAAAGATACCCCACATCCAAACACAAAGGAGAAGCTGCAATGAGATGGTAGGAGGGGAACAATCACAATAAAATTAAATCTCATAACCGCTGGGTGGGTGACTCACAAACTGGAGAACAGTTATACCACAGAAGTCTACCTACTGGAGTGAAGGTTCCGAGCCCCATATCAGGCTTCCCAACCTGGGGGTCCAGCAACGGGAGGGGGAATTCCCAGGGAATCAGACTTTGAAAGCTGATGGGATTTGATTGCAGGACTTTGACAGGACTGGGGGAAACAGAGACTCCACTCTTGGAGAACACACACAAAGTTGTGTGCGCATCAGCACCCGGGGGAAGGAGCAGTGACCCCATAGGGGACTGAACCAGACCTATCTGCTAGTGTTGGAGGGTCTTCTGCAGAGGCGAGGGCGTGGCTGTGGCTCATGGCAGGGATAAGGACAATGGCAGCGAAAGTGCTGGGAAGTACTCCTTGGCATGAGCCCTCCTGGAGTCTATCATTAGCCCCATCAGAGGAGCCTGTAGGCTCCACTGCTGGGTCACCTCAGGCCAAACAACCAACAGGGAGGGAACTCAGACCCACCCATCAGCAGACAAGCAGATTAAAGTTTTACTGAGCTCTGCTCACCAGAGCAACCCCCAGCTCTACCCACCACCAGTCCTTCCCATCAGGAAGCTTGCACAAGGCTCTTAGATAGCCTCATCCACCAGAATGCAGACAGCAGAAGCATTAAGAACTACAGTCCCTCAGCCTGTGGGACGAAAACCTCATTCACGGAGAGATAGACAAAATGAAAAGGCAGAGGACTATGGACCAGATGAAGGAACAAGATAAAACCCCAGAAAAACAACTAAATGAAGTGGAGATAGGCAACTTCCAGAAAAAGAATTCAGAATAATGATAGTGAAGATGATCCAGGACCTCAGAAGAAGAATGGAGGCAAAGATCGAGAAGATGCAAGAAAAGTTTAACAAAGACCTAGAAGAATTAAAGAACAAACAAACAGAGATGAACAATAATTGAAATGAAAAATACACTAGAAGGAATCAATAGCAGAATACCTGAGACAGAAGAACAGATAAGTGACCTGGAACACAGAATGGTGGAATTCACTGCCACGGAACAGAATAAAGAAAAAAGAATGATAAGAAATGAAGACAGACTAAGAGACCTCTGGCACAACATTAAATGCACCAACATTCGCATCATGGGGTCCCAGAGGGAGAAGAGAGAGGCAAAGGACCCGAGAAAATATTTGAAGAGATTATAGTCGAAAATTTCCTTAACATGGGAAAGGAAATAGCCACCCAAGTCTAGGAAGTGCAGACAGTCCCAGGCAGGATAAACCCATGGAGAAACACACTGAGACACACAATAATAAAACTGACAAAAATTAAAGGCAAAGAAAATTATTGAAAGCAAAAAGGGAAAAATGACAAATAACATACAAGGGAACTCCCATAAGGCTAACAGCTGATTTCTCAGCAGAAACTTTACAAGCCAGAAGGGAGTGGCACATTATACTTAAAGTGATGAAAGGGAAGAACCTACAACCAAGGTTACTTTACCTGGCAAGGATCTCATTCAGATTCGATGGAGAAATCAAAAGCTTTACAGACAAGCAAAAGCTAAGAGAATTCAGCACCACCAAACCAGCTCTACAACAAATGCTAAAGGAACTTTTCTAAGTGGGAAATACAAGAGAAGAAAAGGACTTACAAAAACAAACCCAAAACAATTAAGAAAATGGTAATAGGAACATACATATTGATAATTACCTAAAATGTGAATGGATTAAATGCTCCAACCAAAACACACAGATTGGCTGAATGGATACAAAAACAAAACCCATATATTTGCTGTCTACAAGAGACCCATTTCAGACCTAGGGACACATACAGACTGAAAGTCAGGGGATGGAAGAAGGTATCCCATACAAATGGAAAACAAAAGAAAGCTGGAATAGCAATAGTCATATCAGATAAAACAGATGTTAAAATAAAGAATGTGATGAGAGACAAGGAAGGATACTACCTAATGATCAAGGGATCAATCCAAGAAGAAGATGTAACAATTAGAAATATATATGCACCCAACATAGGAGCACCTCAATACATAAGGCAAATGCTAACAGCTATAAAAGAGGAAATCAACAGTAACACAATAATAGTGGGGGACTTTAACACCTCACTTACAGCAATGGACAGATCATCCAGACAGAAATTTAATAAGGAAACACAAGCTTTGAATGACACAATAGACCAGATAGATTTAAATGATATTTATAGGACATTCCATCTGAAAACAGCAATTTACACTTTCTTGTCAAGTGTACAGGGAACATTCTCCAGGATAGATCACATCTTGGGTCACAAATCAATCCTCAGTAAATTTAAGAAAATTGAAACCATATCAAGCATCTTTTCCTACCACAACGCTATGAGATTAGAAATAAATTACAAGGAAAAAAATGTAAAAACACAAAGACATGGAGGCTAAAAAATACGCTGCTAAATAACCAAGAGATCACTGAAGAAATCAAAGAGGAAATAAAAAAGTACCTAGAGACAAATGACAATGAAAATACGATGATCCAAAATCTATGGGATGCAACAAAAGCAGTTCTAAGAGGGAAGTTTATAGCAATACAACCCTGCCTCAAGAAACAAGAAAAATCTCAAATAAACAAGCTAACTTTACACCTAAAGCAACTAGAGAAAGAAGAACAAACAAAACCTAAAGTTAGTAGAAGGAAAGAAATCATAAAGATAGAGCAGAAATAAATGAAATAGAAACAAAGAGAACAATAGCAAAGATCAATAAAACTAAAAGCTGGTTCTTTGAGAAGATAAACAAGGTCAATAAACATTTAGCCAGACTCATTAAGAAAAAGAGGGAAAGGACTCAAATCAATAAAATTAGAAATGAAAAAGGAGAAGTTAAAATGGACATTGCATAAATACAAAGTATCATAAGAGACTACTACAAGCAACTCTATGCCAATAAAATGGACAACCTGGGTGCTTCCCTGGTGGCACAGTGGTTGAGAGTTCTCCTGCCAATGCAGGGGACACGGGTTCGTGCCCCAGTCCAGGAGGATCCCCCATGCCACGGAGCGGCTGGGCCCGTGAGCCATGGCCGCTTAGCCTGCACGTCCGGAGCCTGTGCTCTGCAATGGGAGAGGTCACGGCAGTGAGAGGCCTGCGTACCGCAAAAAAAAAAAAAAAAAAAAAAGGACAACCTGGAAGCAAAGGACAAATTCCAAGAAAGGTATAACCTTCCAAGACTGAACCAGGAAGAAATAGAAAATATGAACAGACCAATCACAAGCACCGAAATTGAAACTGTGATTAAAAATCTTCCGACAAACAAAACTCCAGGACTAGAAGACTTCACAGGTGAATTCTATTAAACATTTAGAAAAGAGCTAACACCCATCCTTTTCAAACTCTTCCAAAAAACTTGCAGAGGAAGGAACACTCCCAAATTCATTTTATGAGTCCACCATCACCCTGATACCAAAACCAGACAAAGATACTACAAAAAAAGAAAATTACAGACCAATATCACTGATGAATATAGATGCAAAAATCCTCAACAAAATGACAAGGCTGTTCACTCTCGCCACTATTATTCAAGATAGTTTTGGAAGTCCTAGCCACGTCAGTCAGAGAAAGAAAGAAAGAAAAGGAATACAAATTGAAAAAGAAGGAGTAAAACTGTCACTGTTTGCAGGTGACATCATACTATACATGGATAATCCTAAAGATGCCACCAGAAAACTAGACCTAATCAATGAATTTGGTAAAGTTGCAGGATACAAAATTAATGCACAGAAATCTCTTGCATTCCTATACACTAACAACAAAAGATCAGAAAGAGAAATTAAGGAAACAATCCCATTCACCATTGCAACAAAAAAATAAAACACCTAGGAATAAACCTACCTAAGGAGGTAAAAGACCTGTATGCAGAAAACTATAAGATGCTGATGAAAGAAATCAAAGATGACACAAACAGATGGGAGATATACCATGTTCTTGGATTGGAAGAATCAGTATTGTGAAAATGACTATACTACCCAAAGCAATCTATAGATTCAATGCAATCCCTATCAAATTACCACTGGCATTTTTTACAGAACTAGAACAAAAAATCTTAAAATTTCTATGGAGACACAAAAGACCCTGAATAGTCAAAGCAGTCTTGAGTGAAAAAAACGGAGCTGGAGAAATCAGACTCCCTGACTTTAGACTATAATACAAAGCTACAGTAATCAAGACAATATGGTACTGGCACAAAAACAGAAATATAGATCAATGGAACAGGATAGAAAGCCCAGAGATAAACCCACTCACCTGTGGTCAACTAATCTATCACAAAGGAGGCAAGTATGTACAATGGAGAAAAGATAGTCTCTTCAGTAAGTGGTGCTCATTTCATTAGAGAATGAAATTAGAACACTCTCTAACACCATATGCAAAAATAAACTCAGAATGGATTAAAGACCTAAATGTAAGAACAGACACTATAAAACTCTCAGAGGAAAACATAGAAAGAACACTCTTTGACATAAATCACAGCAAGATCTTTCTTGACCCACCTCCCAGAGTAATAGAAATAGAAACAAAAATAAACAAATGGGACCTAATGAAATTTAAAAGCTTTTGCACAGCAAAGGAAACTTTAAACAAGATGAAAAGACAACCCTTAAAATGGGAGAAAATATTTACAAATGAATCACTGGACAAAGGATTAATCTCCAAAATCTATAAACAGCTCATGCAGCTCAATATTAAAAAAAACCAAAACCCAATCACAAACTGGACAGAAGACCTACATAGCCATTTCTCCAAAGAAGACATACAGATGACCAGGAAGCACATGAAAAGCTGCTCAACATCACTAATTATCAGAGAAATGTAAATCAAACCTACAGTGAGATATCAGAGAATCTACAAACACAAATGCTGGAGAGGGGAGTGGGTGTGGAGAAAAGGGAACCCTCTTGCACTGTCGGTGGGAATGTAGATTGATACAGCTACTATGGAGAACAGTATGGAGGTTCCTTAAAACACTAAAAATAGAACTACCATATGACCCAAAAGTCCCACTACTGGGCATATACCCAGATAAACCATAATTTGAAAAGACACATGCACCCCAATATTCATTGCAGCACTGTTTACAATAGCCAGGTCATGAAAGCAACCTAAATGTCCATCAACAGATGAATGGGGAAAGAAGATGTGGCACATATATACAATGGAATATTACTCAGCCATAAAAAGGAATGAAATTGGGTCATTTGTAGAGACATAGATGGACCTAGAGACTGTCATACAGAGTGAAGTTAAGTCAGAAACAGAAAAACAATATCATATATTAATGCATATATGTGGAGTCTAGAAAAATGGTACAGATGAACCAATTTGCAAGACAGAAATAGAAACACAGAGGTAGAGAACAAACGTATGGACACCAAGGGGGGAAAGTGGGGCGGGGGCGGGGGTGGTGGTGGGATGAATTGGGAGATTGGGATTGACATATATACACTAATAAGTATAAAATAGGTAACTAATAAGAACCTGATGTATAGAAAAGTAAATAAAATTCAAATCTCCCCCCAAAAATAAAATGAATTCAAAATGTAAGTTTAAAAAAAATAATCACTGATAACACATATATGAGTGTAGGTTTTCAATAGTGTAAGATCTTACCAATGTTTTGGTCTACTTAGCACAATTGTGACAGCTCTAAAATCATGTCTGGGCCATATGACACTATCACGTATCACTGCCAGTGAGAAGTAGCTGAATGTTGATAGTTAAGCAGCAAACAGTATACCAGTATTTCAGTAGTTCATTGTCACAAACCCATTTTGTCACTAGATTTGAAACAGTTCTGTTATCTCTGGGATTAATTTACTGTTGTGAAAAGCCTAGCAGCAGGGTGGTGAAAACATCTGAAATGGCTCTCCAGGGACTTCCAACCTTCCTTCTCCTCTTTCCCAAGAGCCCAGTGTCCTCACTTCTTACCCACCAGCCTTGTGCTTGAGTTACTCTTAAATTCCCTTGCATAGAGTCTCTGTGTCACCACTATCCATCTAAGGGATTTCACGAAGACCAGAGGTATTTCACATAGAAAGTAAGATGAGGGTCTTTCAGAGTTACAGGAGAGGTTGTAGGGAAATGGACTCACACTGGGGGAGTTTAGTAAATGTGGTGTTGATTCTCTAATTCTCACAATATCAGGGCAAGAAAAATCTTAGAACATCTGTAAACTTCTGAGCAATACTAGCTCTTTCCATTTTGTTAGTATCTAGGGTAACACTAAATCTAATTTAAAACAACTGTCAGGGAGGAGGAAATTTTCCTCTACCCTTCTAGGTTTTTTTCTGGCTGGTCTAAGAATTAAATTAACCTGAGACAGATTAACAGGAGAAAAATCACATAAAATTTTAGTAACATGTACACATAGCAGAGACCCAAGAGAACTGAGTAACTCCCCAAAATGGCCAAAACCCTCACCTTACATACCTTCTTTAGCTACAAACAAGAGGAGGTTGGGGTTAATTGTTTGGGATTTCACAGGGGAGGAAGGCAATTGACATGGAGATAGAAGAGTAAATGTTTGGTGAATAAATGTTTGCTGGGTCATGCAGAGACAATGGGACATAGAATAGAATTTTAACAGACTGCTAGGTTCCTCCCTGTCAATTGCACCTAGCTCATACTACAGTTATCTATGATGACGGCTCCCTTCCTGGAACAGATCCCCTATCTATTGATATGTTCTTTAGGCAGCTAGGGGGCAAGTTAAATGTTCTTCCTAAGTCTTCTAGGCCTTCATTATTTTCAGCTCAAAATAATCTGTATGGGCTTCCCTGGTGGCGCAGTGGTTAAGAATCCGCCTGCCAATGCAGGGGACATGGATTCGAGCCTTGGTCTGGGAAGATCCCACATGCCACAGAGCAACTAAGTCCCACAACTAAGTGCACCACAACTACTGAGCCTGCACTCTAGAGCCCGTGAGCCACAACTACTGAGCCCACGTGCCACAACTACTGAAGCCCGTGCTCCTAGAGCCTGTGCTCCGCAACAAGGAAGCCACTGCAATGAGAAGCCTGTGCACCGCAAGGAACGGTAGTCCCCGCTCGCCACAACTAAAGTCCGCGCACAGCAACAAAGACCCAATGCAGCCAAAAATAAGTAAATTAAATAAAATAAATTTTTAAAAAAAGCAATCTGTATGCCAAAGAGACATTTTGGAGTGGCAAATTCTGCTCCCCTACACAACTCTGCTCTATCCCAGATTAGTGCATCTGATGCTTCTTCAGCCTTTACTGAGAGCCTGGTATGTCCCCAATAGGCCCCTCCTGCCAACCTCTCCACACTCTGTTGTATATTTCTCTAGCCACTGCTCAAGTGATTGGATCTGCATGGCCCATGTGGTTTCAAGGAGGAGCATGTGGTTTCAAGGAGGAGCATTTCAATAGCACCTGGCTTCCAGTCTATGTTGCATGCCTTTGCCTCCTGCCCAGGGTTTTGTAGGTTGATTCCAGGAAGCTGTTCAGTATCCACATATGTGCACCTCATGAGTTAATCCCCCATGGGTAGAAACTTTAATAAGAGATGGGGACTAATAGACACTGTCCCTAACACCAGCTGCTAACACAAGGTTAGGGTTTTTTGTTTGGTTGGTTTTTTAGCTTTTATTTTTTATTATTATTATTTTTTGGCGGTACGTGGGCCTCTCACTGTTGTGGCCTCTCCCGTTGCGGAGCACAGGCTCCAGACGCGTAGGCTCAGCAGCCATGGCTCATGGGCCTAGCCGCTCCGTGGCATGTGGGATCTTCCCAGACCGGGGCGCGAACCCGTGTCCCCTGCATTGGCAGGCGGACTCTCAACCACTGTGCCACCAAGGAAGCCCTTCATTTAACTTTTAAAACACTACTATAGTTGATTATTAAAACAAACAATAGCAAGCAGTGAGCATATTATGATTATAGTCCTTCACTCAATCACTACTGCAAATAAAATGCCAGCAGTGAGTGTTATTCACTGGCCCCATTAAGAGGTCTGACACTGAACACCACCCTGAGGATATTTGTCATCCTCATATGCTTCTCCATTGTAATGGCTCCATCTTTCCTGATTTGGATCAAAGTCCACTAGTTCTACCTGGTCCATTTCATCAGTCTCTTCTACTTCCTCTCAGGTAGGAGTTTTTCCATCATAGATTAAACATTTTATGTTGTTTCTCAGCTATCTGACAGGATTGATCAGCCAGTCGCCCATAGTGGAAATCAACACCATACCACACCCTTGGAATGGCTCTCCCTCCTTTCTTGCTTCAGACTCTGCTCCCTAGAGCCACATTCTGAATGAAGTATAAGCCCCATGCTCTACTTTCTGAGGAATCCAGATGAAAAGAGCAGCCTTGCAAATTGCAATTAACATATCCCATGGGGGGGAAAAGTAAAAAACTAGCAACAGAAGTACAGAACAAAACTTCTAAGAGAACATATGTTAAAGTCTGGGGAGATTTTCCATTGAATCTATCACTGAGATTTACGCATTAATAAACATTCAGATTTCATATATTCTGTGGGTCAACCAAGAATAACAGAGAATACCAAAAACACTATGGAGAAGGAAAAAAAACCTTGATTCAGCTCCAATATTTGCTCTTTGCTATGGGATGCATGTGGTCTTCCCATAACCAACTGACCCAACAATGCATCTCTCCTTGCTTCCCATGCATTCGTGGCTTTCTACACAGAGACTGCAAAAGTCATGGTCAGAAATAGATGGGAACACTCAATAGTGTACAGCATCTTAGGATGCATGGGTGCCTGAGAACAATGCTTGCTGTGAGGAGACATGAAGTCTGATGGCAGAAGTGCATGCTGGCAGAAAGCAGTCTTCCCTATTCTAAACTTGTGTTAAGAATTGCTGTAGATTCCTCTGTCTCGCAAGCATAGGCAGAGAGCCTGACCAGAGAAAATATATCCGTCTCAGCCCAGCAGACCCACTCCAGATGACAAAGTTGCTAGAAACTGATTGTAGAGACTATACATATCACTCTGCCCTTAGGACCTAAATCTGAGAGGAGGAATTTCTGATCAACTAGTAGAAAGGGAGAGTTGCTAGAAACATACTCCCCATGCATACAAAAAAACATGAGACCCAAAGAATTTTCTCCCCAACCAAGGAAGAGTAGACAAAAAAAGCAACACCTAAGAAAAGGAGGAACATGTTGAAAACTCAGAAAAATTGCTACAGGAAACATAAGACCATTTTAGAATAACATCTCTTTGATGCCCTCATGGCACTGGTGCCAAAAACAATGAAAAAGACAAAAATGATACTAGATGAAGTTTTTAAAGGATTTTAATGAGTCCTAAAATGTAATTCAGAATTTTTTAAATTAGGCAATCAAAAACAAAGTTAACATTGCATAAAATCAAATCTTTGAAGAGAGGATCCAACTCAAAATGCTCTCCTAGAACTCAAAATGACTGAATATGATAAAGATGTAAGATAAAGTGTTGAGATAAAAGCTAATAGATGTAGATGACCTAAAGAAAAGAATCTGAAACTTAGACCCCTTGAGGAGGCAGTGTCAATTAGTAGCTGAGGGCATTTGATTTTCCCCCCCAGTTTTATTGAGATATAATTGATGTACAGCACTGTATAAGTTTAAGGTGTATAGCATAATGATTTGACTTACATCATGATATTATTAACACAATAAATTTAGTGAACATCCATCATCTCATATAGATATAAAAGAAAAAGAAAAAAAGGTTTTTCCTTGTGATGAGAACTCAGGATTTTCATGTACAACATACAGCAGTGTTAATTATATTCACTGTATTGTACATTACATCCTTAGAATTTATTTATCTTATAACTGGGAGTTTGTGCCCATTGACCACCTTCATCTAGCTCACACCCCTCCCCACCTCCTGCCTCCGGTAACCACAAATCTGATCTCTTTTTCTATGAAGTATAATTGGCCTACAACACTGTTAGTTCCTGGTGTACAACATAGTGATTCAATATTTCTGTACATTTCAAAATGATCACCAGGTTAAGTCTAGTTACCATCTGTAACCATACAAAAATATTACATTACTATTGACTATATTCCCCATGCTGTACATTTCATACCAGTGACTTCTTTTGATTCAGAGTGAGGCCTTTGGGGTTCAAACTCCCTCCTATTTACTAGTTGTGAGGGTGTTGGAAAGTTAATCATCTCTGAGCTTCAGTTTGCTTATTTTTAAGATGAGGATAATAGTAGGCATTGTTATGATTAAATTAGATAACATGTAAATTATTTAATATAGGCATTTCAAGTAGTCAATGAATAACTGTTATCAATACCATCATCATCATTAAATACAACAATCAAATACATGTTCAATGAAATTTTTCCTGAGCTCAAAAGAAAACATGCAGTGTGTGAATTGGAAGAGCTCACTATGACCTAGACATGGTTAATAAAAAAGACCTAAACTTGGCTGTAGACAGGCTATTAAAACTAATTGTAAGATAACAACAAAAAATCCTACAAACACCAAAGCTTCTGACTCAGAACAAAAATCAGACTAGCCTCCAACTTTTCCTACAATATTAAAACCTAAAGACAAAGAACAGAATGACATTCTCAAATTATGCCACTTACAAATCTCTCTAGAAAAAAATTAAAGATGTTCAAGCTTACTAAGAGATAATCAAAATCAAGAGATCCAGAATGGGAAAATTGTATTAAAACCAATGGGTGCAACTTCTGCAGATACATTTACAATATTCATACGGACCTGTATTATGCCCACACAAGCAATGCTTCTACATTCTACAGTCTTCAAAGATCACTCTGAGGAAGAGAAGTAGAATGATGGATAAATTCCTCAGTGCATAATGGGATGTAGTCTCTTGGTTCTTGATTTTAATAAATGGAGAAATGAAGATTACACATGTGTTTGATAAACTATAAGCAATTAGAGGTAGAACTTAAAACAATATATGTACTTGCCACATTATTAAAGAAAATAAAAATAAAATATATCAAAGACAAAAAATAGAAGCTAGGAAGCACAAAGCAAGTTGAAAAAGGCAAATTTTAGATTTGATGTAAATGAAAATAAGTTATATGTTATTAACAGCAAAAATAAGATTAAAAAGAAATAATGATTAAAGAGGTACTGAGAAAATGTCAAAAACATGAAAGAAGGATGAAAGAAGGAAGGAAGAAAAGAAGGGAGGGAGGAGGGGAGAAGGAGGGGGAGGAGGGAGAGAGAAGCAGTATAAATATGAAACAAAAGAGAGGCAAAACCAAAACACAGCATTAAATTGAACATATATATAGATATGTAAATATGAAGAAAAGTTTGAAAATTTAAGGAAAAATTGAGAGAAATATAATTGTAGAAGAACTTCGCAAGCCACTGTCAATCTGTAGAAGATATAGTTGCCAGCATTATAACATAGATGGGTCAAATAATTAATAGAATTTATTAAGTAATAAGATTTATTAATTAAAAATAATAAAATATACTTTTTTCAAACATTCATAGAACATTTGCACAGAACACTGAATACATACTAAACTATGAAAAAACTCAAGATTCCAATATAGAATTTTTAAAATTGTGGTTAAAACACATAACACAGAATATACCCAATTAACAATTTTTAAGTGTATGGTACAGCATTGTTCACTGTATGTGCATTGTTGTACCTCAGGTATCTAGAACTTTTTGTCTTGCATGACTAAAGCTCTATACTCATTGCCTAGCAACTCCCCATTTTCTCTTCCTCCAGGCCCTAGCCATTACCATTCTACTACCTGTTCTGTGAGTTTGACTACATTAAACACTTCATATAAGTGGAATCATGCAATATTTGTCCCTTTGTAACTGGCTTATTTCACTTAGCATAAAGGCCTCAAGATTCATCTGTATTGTAGTATATGAGAGGATTTCCTTCTTTACTGAAGGCCAAATAATATAATTGTATATTTATATTACGTTTTCTTTTTTTATACATCAATGACATTTAGGTTGTTTCTGCCTCTTGGTTATTGTGAATAATGCCACAGTGAACATGGGAGCACAAATATCTCTGAAGTCCTGTTTTCAATTCTTTTGGATGAATACCCAGAAATAGACTTACTGGATCATATGACAGTTCTATTTTTAATTTTTTAAGGAACATCATTCTCTTTTTGTAGTGATTTCACCAATTTACATTCCCACCAACAGTGCACAAATGTTCTCTTTTCTCCACATCCTTGTCAACTTCTCCCTTGTCTTTTTGAATATACCCATTCTAACAAGTGTGAAGTGATATCACATTGTGGCTTTGATTTACATTTCCCTGGTGATTAGTGGTGGTGAGCATCTTTTCATGTACCTGTTGGCCATCTGTATGTCTTCTTTGGAAAAAAATGTCTATTTAGGTCCTCTACCCATTTTTTAATGAGGTTGTTTGTGTTTTTTATGTTGAGTTGAATAAATTCTTTTTATATTTTGAATATTAGCCCCTTATGGGATATATCATTTGCAAATATCTTCTCCTATTTAGTAGACTGCTTTTTTGTCTTGTTGATAGTTTCTGTTGCTGTGCAAAAGCTTTTTAGTTTGATGTAGTCCTACTTGTTTATTTTTGCTTTTGTTGCCTATGCTTTTTGTATCATATCTAGAAATCATTGTCAAGTCTAACATCATGTTTTCTTCTAGAAGTTTTGTAGTTTCAGGTTTTATGTTTAAGCATTTAATTCATCTTGAGTAGATTTTTGTGTATAGTATAAGATGAATATCCATTTTTATTCCTTTGCATGTACATATGCAGTTTCCCCACTACCATTTACTGAAGAGCATAAGCTTTCTCCATTGTGTGTGGTCTTGGCAGACTTGTCAAGGATCATGTGACCATATATACATGGGTTTATTTCTGGGCTCCCTTTTCTGTTCCATTAGTCTATATGGCTTTATGCCAGTACCATACTGTTTTGATTATTATAGCTTTGCGCATGTTTTGAAGTCAACAAGTGTGAGGCTCCCACCTTTGTTCTTTCTCAAGAAAGATTATTTTGGCTATTTAGGGTTCTTTGTGGTTATATATGAATTTTAAGATTCCTTTTTTTATTTCTACAAAAAAAAATACCAGTGGGATTTGGATAGGTATTGTACTGAATTTATAGATAGCTTTAGGTGTTATGAACATTTTCACAATATTAAGGTCTTCCAATTCATGAACACAGGATATCTTTCTATTTATTTGTGTCTTTAATTTTTTTCAGCAATGTTTTGTAGTTTTCAATGTACAAATCTTTTACCTCCTTGATTATGTTTACTCCTAAGTATTTTATTATTTTGGATACTATTACAAATGAAATTGTTTTCTAAATTTCTTTTTTGAATTTTTCATTTTTAGTGTTGAAAATGTGCTGATATTTTTATGTTGATTTTTGTATCAGTTGTGCTGAACTCAGTTAATTAGTTCTAACAGCTTTTTGGTGGAATCCTTAGAATTTTCTGCATATAAGATCATGTCATTGACAAACAGAGACAATTTTGCTTAGTTTGATTTGGATGATTTGGATTTCTTTTTCTTACCTACTTGCTCTATGCAGGCCTTCCAGTACTATGTTGAACAGAAGTGGCAAGAGTAGGCATCCTTGTCTTATTCCTGATCTTAGAGGAAAAGCTTTCAGTTTTTTTACCATTAAGTGTGATGTTATGTTAGCTGGAGGCTTTTCATTTATGGTCTTTGTTATGTTGAGATACTTCAACATTCCTTCTATTCCTAGTTTGCTGAATGTTTTATCATAAAAGGGTGTTTAATTTTTTTTAATGCTTTTTCTGAATCTTTTGAGATTACCATGTGATTTTTTTATCCTTCATTCTGTTAATGTGGTGTATCACATCGATTGATTTTTTAAATGTTGAAACACCTTGCATTCCAGGGATAAATCCTATTTGTTCATGATGTATAATTATTTAGTGTGCTGTTGAATTCAGTTTGCTAGTATTTTGCTGAGGATTTTAACATCTATTTTCACCAGGGATATTGGTCTATAGTTTTCCTTCTTGTTGTGTCTCTGTATGGCTTTGGTATCAGAGTAATTCTGGCTTCCTAAAAGGAGTTTAGAAGTATTTCCTCCTCTTTGGCATTTGAAAGAGTTTGAGAAGGATTGGTATTAATTCTTTAAATGTTGAGAGACTTCTCCAGTAAATCCATCTGATCCTGAGCTTTTCTTTGTTGGGAGGTTTTTGATTACTGACTCAGTCTCCTTACTAGTGATAGGTCTGTTCAGATTTTCTGTTTCTTCATGATGTAGTCTTGGTAGGTTGTATATTTCTATGAATTTATCTATTTCTTCTAGATTATCCAATTTGTTGTCATACAGTTGTTCATAGTAATCTCTCACAATCCTTTTTTATTTCCATGGCATCAATTGAAATATTTCATCTTTCTAGCTTTTCTTTCTAGCTTCATTTTTTATTTTATTTATTTGAGTTCTCTCTCTTTTTTTTCTTAGCCTAGCTGAGTTTGTCAATTTTGTTAATCTTTTCAAAAGACCAACTCATTGATTTTTTTCTGTTGTTTTTCTATTCTCTACTTCACTTATTTCTGCTTTCACCTTTATTGGTTTTTTTCCTTCTGCTAACCTTGGGCTTAGTTCTTTTTCAGGTTCACTGAGGTATAATGTTAGGGTGTTTAAGTTCTTTCTTTTTATATATATATAGGCATTTACACTATAAACTTGCCTCTTGGTACCACGTTTGCTGTATCCCATAAGTTTTGGTATATTGTGTTTTCATTTCCTTTGTCTCAAGATATTTTCTAATTTCCCTTTTGATTTCTTCTTTGACTCATCGGTTGTAGAGTAGTATGTTGTTTAATTTCCACCTATTTTTGGATTTTCAAGTTTTCCTTCTGCTATTGATTTCTAGTTTCCTGATCATCATTTCATTATGATCAGGAAAGATTCTTGGTATGATTTCAATGTTCTTAAATTTGTTAACACTTGTTTTGTTATCTAACATGTGATCTATACTGGAGAATATTCCATGTGCACTTGAGAAAACTGTGTAGTTTGTTTCTGTTGAGTGGAATGTTCTGTATATGTCTGTTAGGTCAGTTTGATCTAAAGTATAGTTCAAGTCAGCTCTTCATTGATTTTCTGTCTGGATGCTCTATTTATTATCTTAATATATTATTATTGTGTTGCTGTGTTTTTCTGCTTTCACTTCTATCAATGGTTGCTTCATATATTTGTGTTCTCTGATATTGGATGCATATATATTGATAATAGTTATATCTTCCTGTTGAATTGACCCTTTATAATTACAGTTGACCATTGAACAATGCAGGTTTGAACTGTGCAGGTCCACTTATATGCAGATTTTTTTAATAGTAAATACTATTGTGCTTCACAGTAATTGTTGGTTGAATTCACAGATGTGGATGAACTATGGATACAGAGGACCAACTATGATTTATATGCAGATTAACTCCCACACTGTTCAAGGATCAATGTATATAATGTCCTTCTTTGTCTCTCCTGAAATTTTTTGACTTAAAGTCTATTATGTCTGTTATAAGTATGGCTACCTTTGCTCTCTTTTGGCTACCATTTGCATGGAGTGTCTTTTTCTATGCTTTCCTGTCAGCCTATGTGTGTCCTTAAATCTAAAGTCTCTGGTAGACAGCATATAATTGAATTATGTTTTCTGTTCATTCAGCCTCTCTATGTCTTTTGACTGGGGAGTTTAATTCATTTACATTTAAAGTAATTACTGGTAGGGAAGGACTTACTACTGCCATTTTGTTAAGTTTTTTCCCTGTCTTGTAGATTTTGTGTCCCTCTTTCCTCTCTTGCTGTCTCCCTTTGTGTTTCATTAATTATTTTGTAATGACATCCTTTGATTCTTTTCTCATTTTCTTTTGTGTATCTTCTATAGGTATTTTGTGTGGTTACCATGGGGTTTACATACAACATATTATAGCAATCTATTTTAAACCAATAGTAACTTCAATTTCAAATATTTTGCTTTATTTTATTTTACAAATTTAAATTTTCTTACATGTGGGGTGTTTATGTCATAAACATATATTATTTTAATAATTAAAACAAACAATAAAGCAATTTTTATTTTAAAAATAAGGTGATGGTCACATAAGCAGTCCTTGAAGAGGCAGATCACATAAGTAGGAAACAGGCTGGGACTTCCCTGGCAGTCCAGTTGTTAAAACTCCATGCTCTCAATGCAGGAGGCACGGGTTTCATCCCTGGTCAGGAAACTAAGATCCTGCATACCACACAACATGGCATATAAATAAACAAATAAATAAATATGTGTCCGTTTAAAAAAAAAAAGTAGGAAACAGGCCATCTTTGTGGCTCCTTTTTCCCTACAGAAAGTTCTAGGAGTGATTTAAGTCTAAAGCAGAAGCTAAAAGGAAAGTGAGAAACTAGAACTATTTCCACTAGTACTAATGAAGAGCTGGAAAGATTCAGAGAGGAAGAGAGCGATGAGGGAAAGAACAAAGACAGGGAATACTTCTCTGTCTACTTGTATTGACAGAGGAGATGATGGAAGAACATTATTTCTGGAAGTCTGCTGCCCTGATGGGACAAACAATTCTATGGAATTACAAGAGTCTATCAGGCTTCTAAGAACTAGTCATTTCTATTTGGTTGAAGTGGCTGGAGTTCTACAAACTAGAATGCAGACAGGAGGTGTTTCAGGAATCCTAGCTCCTGAGTTTTTTAGGGCTTTAATTCAATTCAAATTGTATTAAATATGTAGCAGTTTCAATTATTTACTTTCAGAAGATGAAAAATGAGTAAATTTAATGGTTACTGTACATTTTACAGTTTTAAATCATCATAAAGGTTACCCAAATTTCTGCTTTCTGAAAAATATGTAATCTACCCACAAAGAGGCCATCAGAGACAAAATAAAACAAGCCAAAAATTTTAAACCCATATTCGTAGGCTTTTACATGGATATCTTGAAAGTTGCCTTACACCCTCTCATCTTTTCAGAATGGTTTATTGGGTCTGAGTTCTGTACATATGACAGCCAGTTGGTCAAGAAGTGTTATCTTTTCCAATCATATATTAGAGGAATATAGGACATAGTTCTATAAAATGGAGAATCACAGACATCTTTCCTCATGAAATTGTACAAGAGATTTGTGAAACCAACTATGACATTCTGTAAGCTATTTTATCCCAGAATTATCTAACATCCAGGTGAAACTGAATTAATCTTATCAACGTAACTAATCTAAATAAAAGATGTGGCAGAGAAATGAAACATTCATACAATCAAATGCTTTATAATAATTTGGCTTAAGACAAGTTTCAATACAGTGTTTCAACTACTCAGCAACCCAAAACTAATTTAAAAAATACACTACCATGCATTATGTGACAAAAGAGAAAAACCCAGCAAGCTTTTAGCCTGGGAAATTAAGAAGGAGACAGCACACACCTTATATTTTCAATTAACACTCTATATGTTTCTTCATTCCCATGACCTGCCTGAAATTAATGAAACCTTTCCTACATGCTGCCTCAATTTGTATGAATCAATACAGAGTGTGAGAAAGAATAGAGTGAACAAATTCTTCTCTCTGGTCATTGGCACTGATGCAAATACCACAAAGTCATGAAATAACAAACACAAGAAAATACATAAAACACCCCTGTGGGGACTGCACAAAAGAAGGCTGGATTCAGGTGGATTAAGTAAGAAGCTTATTTAAGAGACCATCTATCAGCCAGATCAAATCATCATAACAGCTATGATTAATTCTTTTTTTCCAAATAACTTCCTATACCCCTGTCCCAAAATATAATTCCTGTTGCAGACTTCTCATAGCCCCAAGGAGAAAAAGACCTATTGATCAGTGTTTTGTTCAATTCTAATTATAATTGGAAAGGTACTTGCACCAACTATAAATCCCCCTGTCCACATTGTATGCACAAAAATCTAAAAGGGTTATTAAAATAGACTCTGCTCTTAATCTCTATAGATGCTTTAATCCCATATTCTGTGTTTTTAAACCAACATCTAAGTTCTTGTCACATCTTTTGAAACTGGCAGGGGATGGGGGGGGTGGAGAGAGATGACAATAATTGAATTTGAAGCTGATTTTGTGAAGTCTATCAAACCTGAGCCAAAAAACAAAAACAAAACATACTTCACATGATAATACGATTCAGAAAAATAACCTTGTTTTTAACACCCTTACCTTAGAAAGAACAAACATTGTTTTTCTTTTTATCTACTTGTATTTCTGATGTAATTCAGCATAAAGGCTTTATAGACAGCTATGAAAAGAATTGTCCTATACCTATTTAAGCATCAAATTAGAGTGATCATTCCATTCCTGCAACACTTGCATTACTGGACATGAGGCTCACAGTTGCTTCATCTTATTCATATGCATATGACACAGTTCTACGTGGTAGTAAACCATATTGTGAGGTATGTAGGGAAACAGAATGTAAATAGAATGCCAAAACAACGTGGGAAGTTTCATCTGATGTTTGGAAGAAGACAATCTATAAAATGGATTGATAGTGAAAGCTGAAAGAGGGCAAGTTCTCGTGTGATGTGGAGGGCTCCGCACCATCTCTGGCTGAGTTCAGCAAAAATAATCCCTGAGAAAACTCTCACACTCCTTCCTGTTTTCTTTATAAGTTTACTTCCACCCTCATCTGCCTCCAGCAGTTCAATCTCTTTCTCACTACAAGCTGTATCCCATCTAATCCCTTTCCTTCCACATTGAAGTATTTTATTTCCCCTGGTTAACTTTTCTACTTCATTTTAATGCCCTTTCTACTTACCAATCAATAGCATCCTTTCCTTTTTATGCCAACAATCTAAACAAATACCCCCAATTCTTGACCTTCATTTTCATCATAATTTCCCACAACCTGTCTCTTACCCCTACCATCATTGCCAGTGACCCCTCCTGTTTGCCAAATCCCATGACTTTCTGTCAGTCAGGATCATTGATCTTTCTGGAGCACATTTGATACTAGAGAGTTTACTGGAAACATTCTCCTCTCTTGGCATTTTTAACTTTTATTGTCCTCCTCCAATCGTATAACTAATCCACTGCTGTTTCTTCTTCCTCATTTTAATAGATATAATGATGATTATAAAAATCAAAACCAATATTTTATGACATTTTAGTATATACAGTACATGCCTATTTACTTGGCTTATTTGATTCTCCAACATTCTTTCTCTCCGTTGATTTACTTCCTCACTGAGCTTAAGTGTATTTCAGATTTCAACCATAAAACTGTTGAAATTAGATTCCAAAGCTACCTCTCCAGTTCAGATCTCCTACCTTGATTCTAGTTTCTTATTTCAAACTATTTTCAAAAGACTTCCTCTTGGAAATTTGCTTACTGGTTCAAATTCAAAACACCCAAATTAAACATATCTTCCCCCTTCTACACAATGTGCCCTGCCTCTGGAAAAAAAAAAATAAATAAAGGCTAGGCAATAATCTTCTACCACCTTATTCTAGCTCTAGAAGTGGAATTTCCAGTGCAGTAATTGGTGATATGACAAAGGCAAATTAGGCATCTGCTTCTTCCCAATCTGCTTCTTCCCAATCCATTTTTCTTCATCCTTGCCATGAGGCAAGGGTTATTAAGCACAGAACAACACACAATGTGGATGAACATGTCCCAAATAGCTGAAATTAAGCCAGCAGAAGTGAGCTTGACCCTCAAAGTAAACAAACAAATTAGCCTGGTAAACAGACTTTGGGGTGGATGGCTTGAGAGGCAGCTATCCCTAGAATTGGCTTTTAACAAATTAATTGGAGTTTCTAAAGTGAATGGGGAGAGGTTTTAAGAGGGTTGAAGCATCAGGGAAAATCCCAAGCTTAGAGAGTAGTGGCTTATTTTGATGCACACGGACTGGCAGGGTCACCCAGGCTAAGACCAGGACAAAGTACAATGAATATCTGTGCCATCGAGAACTGAACAGCTATGAGAATGCAGACGCATATGTACACTACAAAATTATTCCTGGTTCTCTATTAAGGAGGGCCCTATAGAGAATACTCAACTAGAGAAACCACCTAGCCAGCCTGGGTCAGGGAATCAGATTTCCTGGCCAAGGAAAGTGCTCTGATGCCACAAAATGGGTCTGACAATTGATTTCCGATGGATGTCTCTGCTCCCATAATATACTTTATTATTCTATCTAGAGGATGCAGGGTATGATCAATACATGGTGGAGAGCTGTAATTTTCTTACTGGTTCTCCCCAAGTGCAATTTCTGTTTTCATTGCCTTGTTTTTCCTTTACTGTTGAATATTAAATATTAAATGGGTTGGTTCTGAGTGAATGTTTTATTTAGTCTATAAATTGTATAATCAGGAAGATCATGGTAAATTGAGGCATCTTTGGAATTGTATATATGGGAAGAAGGAGATATGTGTATTGGGCAGCCAGGTGATGAAATGTGGTAGATATGGATTAAGATATCTTCTAAGACGTCTTTTAAAAGTATATTTCTAAGCCACAGAAGAAGGTTCTGGGAAGGCTTGTGGTTATTATGTGACCCACATCCTTCATCATAGTTGAGCAGGAAGGGAGTAGAAAAACTGTTATGTACACAGGCAAACATGCACACAAACACACACACACTCAATTTAAAAATGGTACTACAGATTCCATGAGGAAATGGTACCAGTGTATTTATAACCCATATGGAGTATAGTGCTCAATAAATAATAGGTATTTAATGAACAGTGTTTGAACTACCTAGGCATTTTAGAAGGAGGTACAGCACAAGCTGGTATAAAGACAGTGAAGTAGGAGTGTGTGGGCTCTGTGTTGGAACATCAAATAGTAGCTGCATGATGGATGGATGGCAGAATTGGTGAATGGGAGGAGAAAGATAAGAGAATCCAGCTTCCAGATGCTACCACCTTAATAAAGGAATTGGAAATTATAAACCGTGGGCTACAACATTTTAAAGTGTGAAAGATTTCTTAACCTCTGTTACTTCTCCACATTTGCTATCAAGCTGTGTCTGTATTATAAATTCCATAAAATGCAAAAGACCTGTGTTCTTGTGGTCAGAAACATTTAGAAAGGGAAGAACCTAGACCATGTCCTATCTGCTACTACTCTTTGAGGTATTGGGGGGAAAAGTCATATAAGAGAGAGTGAAAAGGAACAGATAAAAAAGAAAATAGAGTAGGCTAAACCCCTATGGGTAGTGAAAATAAAGGCTGAGCTTGAAGACCTCTGGGCCTGAAAAGTCATCCTGGGGCTTGACAACATGAAGGCCCTTTTTAGGTAGGGTCAGTGGATGGAATTACTGGTCAGGAAGCTCTGAAGCACCAGAATCTAGATTTAAAGTTACCTATTCTACTGTGGAAGTGGAAGAGACCCCAAGCAATACGAGTAAAGAAAGAAAATGAAGAAAAGTGGGCTGAGACAGAACCTATACTCAGGATGTTGGCAATTATGAAAAGCGACACACACAAACTCACGCAGAGCCACCTTCAGAAATAAGAGAAGATATACAGGCACAGGAGCCAAGGGCAAAGAATTTTCTAGGATGGAAGAAATGGTCAAGTACCAAAGAATGCCACAGAAAAGTAAGGGAGGACAAGGAGATAAGAACCAAGAAGTTCAAGGTGAAGGTCATTGGTATGACCCTGTCTGTCTCTGGCATAAGAAGAAAGTCAGTGAAAGGAAGAATGGGTGGAGTAATGTTCAGGTTTTACGAGAAACCACAGATCTTGCACAGAGAGACACAGTTCTCTGGGATTCTTGAGGAATATGGATAAGTATAGGCAATAACCTTAATTCATGCCAAAAATGTTTAGTGGCTCCCTGGTAATCATGGAGTTGAAGTACCTTATCTTAAACCTGATCTATAAGGTCTCCTTTACAAGGGGACCCCAATTTTGCCCTTCTTAGTGTTACGTTCATCACTCTTACAGGAACTCTTGACTGCGTCCAAAAGGAACTACTCACTTTTTTGAAAAGTAACTTGTACTTTCCTACCCCAGTGATCTCACTGACCTATCCAAAAGGTCTTCCATTTCAACTCCACTCATCCTCGAAAGTTTGGCTTCAACTCAGCCCCTTCAAGAGGTATTTGGCATAAAAACTAAGAACACATGGGCTACATGGTCTAACTGGCCTCCATCCTGGTTCCACTGCTTACTAGATGCATGACCTTGATCAAGTTGCTTCACGTGTGCTCCAGTTTCTTCATGTGTAAGATGGGAAAGATGGCACCTTCCTCTTAGGGTGATTGTAAGGTTTATATGAGATAAAATGTGTAAAGCACTTAAAACAGTGCCTAGAATATCATAAGCTTTCAATAAATGTTAGCTCTTGTTAATCATGAAGCCTTTTAAATCATTCTATATGTAAGTTATCTCACCTGCCTTTTTTGTTCTTTTAAGCAATATGGTCTGGTCTATTTACTCAGTCTTTAGGTTTTATTTTCAGTTATCATTCCATTTGCCTGTGTTTGCTTTCTCTTTCAGTTGGGTTATAAGCTACTTGAGAAGAGAGGCCATGTCTCACACTCCTTCTTACCTCTTAGTATCTAGAATACTCCTTTGCAATACATGAATGCTTAAAAATATTTAGAGGATATATTTCTATCGAAGTCATCTGTAAAATCCAAACAGAGACTTTATTAGGGAATTGCTTATATAATTCTCTATATACAAAAACTCTCAAATGTCTAGAAATATTATGCAAATATTCATACAGTTAACATATTAACCACAAAACTAATAACAAATGGAACCTATATGTATGCGTGTGTGTATATGTATGTGTATACATGTATATACGTGTGTGTGTGTGTGTATATATATATATACACACAAACATATAAAATCAGATCACTGAACCACTAGGAGCTGACCACAGCCCAGAAAATTAGAGAAACAAGCTTTAAATCTTATTTTCCTCTTGATTACTTCTTATGAGTACTACTTGAATGAATCTTTATCCACTGGGAAAGGCAATATATTTTAGCAGACTTTATTCCATCATTGAAATGTCATGAGGGAAAATAGTAATTTCATAGGACATCAGTTGGGACATAAAGATATTGTTGGGTGCTATCCTATTTAAGTCATTTTGTTTCCAAAGCTGGCACAGGGCTGGGTGTGGGAGGGAAATGGTGAGCAGCCTGTCTAATCCTCTCCCATGGTCAGGACACCTGAGGGTCTGAAGAATCAGGAATGGTTAGAAGACTTGAGGGTCTGAAGTTCTATTTCCACATGGAGAAGAAAGCCCAGAGCCCCAGTAGTTGCCTTTCCTCTCTATCTCCCAATGCAATAGTTCAAATCTTCAGAGAAACTCTACAAATTATAGAGATTAATAAACTGAGGCTGAGAGTTAAGTAATATGCCTAAACACATCTTAGTTTAGGTTGTACCTAAAATCATCAGACTCCAAACTCACTCTCTTTCCCCTGAACAATCACACTGTGCTCCCCTAAAATCATGGGCTTTTATAATGCTAAATATCACTAGTAGCATTTCAAATAGGAGAAGCTTGAGTTATCAAAGTTTGGATATACCTCCATCATGTCCTTGTGAAATATTATCTAAATTGAAGGTGATTATGATAATAAAATCCAGTCTTGGCATCTACATGCTTGGCATTGAGTATGGTTAGACGTGCTCTTCATACTTTAGGACATTGTCTAATTAATCCTCATAATCCATGAGGAAAGTATATATTACCTCTGTTTTATAGATGAGGAAGTTCAGACTTACAGGTAGAAGATAGAGAGCCAGAAATTGCTATGTAGTCTGCTGGTCTCACAAGCTGTGTTTTTTGTTTTTGTTTTTGTTTTTGTTTTGCGGTACGCGGGCCTCTCACTGTTGTGGCGTCTCCCGCTGCGGAGCACAGGCTCCGGACGGCTCAGCGGCCATAGCTCACGGGCCTAGCCGCTCAGCGGCATGTGGGATCCTCCCGGACCGGGGCACGAACCCGTGTCCCCTGCATCGGAGGCGGACTCTCAACAACTGCGTCACCAGGGAAGGCCACAAGCTGTGTTTTTAACCAAAGCTATTCTGCAAACACCGTCAGGAAAATCTGTACAGTGTCTCCAAAACAGAAGAATTTCTATACTTCTCTTAATGTGAAATTCCCTTTTGTGATAGGACTAGTTCCACAAATGTTTTTAATTTTCTGAGTTACATGTCTAATGGTTAATCTCAAAGAATTATCTTTTTTCCTGCTTTTGAAGAGAGCTTCTGTTTTTCCAAAGATGTTCAAACAAAGAAAAAAGTAGTAATCCAAGCTGAGTTCTGGATAAACGTGATCTGAGTAGCTAGAGAAAAGTCCCATGGGTAGAAAGTGCTACAGACCTTGGCTATTTCCTGGCCAGGGTCTAAAAGTTCTGTGCAAGTCAGCACTTCAAGTTAACTATCAAGGCAAGCAGCAGAACCCAAAGTCAAGAAACAAGCTGGCAGGAAGGCCCACGTTTACATGAGATCCTCTATACAGCAAGGATTTCCTTTGCATTGTCCATAAGTTTATACTCAGACCTAGTAGTGTTTTCTGCTTTACTCAATTTCCTAACTATTGCATTTATAATAGCTATACTAGTGCAATTACTGGGTGACAGCTCCCTAGAAAATATAGCCGCAGAGGAAAATTCTTCCTTTACGTCCGGATATTGCTGGGAAGTAATTAAAACCTTATGCCTTTGTACACATAAAGTACCCAGACACTAGGAGACACTCCATACACGGAGAGTACAACATGCAAACCTCAAAATAAATTTACTAGTAATAAATAAGTTAACTGAATGATCAAATATAACATCACCAATAATGGGACACACTGACATAAGGTGCCTTTCGATGTCATGCTCTGAGGACACAGCGTCACCTACATAGCAGCTCCTGAACAAAACGCAAACCAAATGTAAGCCGGACTCTCATTATGAAAAAACAATCAGACTAATGCACACTGAAGGACATGCTGCAAAACAACTGGCCTGGACTCAAAAGAGTGTCAGTATTTGAAAGATGAAAATAAATAGTGGATAAATAAAGACTAGGGAGCTCTTCTAGTTTAAAAGAGATTAAAGAGAAATTATAACTAAATACGATATATGATTCTTGATTGGATCCTAGATTTTTTAACAAAAGGTGAAATCTGAATATGGACTGTATATTAGATAAGAGTGCTATATCAAAATTTAATTTCCTGAATTTGATAATTGAAATTTATTTATGTAGATGACTATTCTAAGGAGATAAATGCTGATACATATACATACACACATATATATGTATGTATACACACATGCACATACATATTGGAGGGAAAGTGGCAAAAATAAGTTTATTAACTTCAACTAGAGCAGTTGAAATTCTAATGTTAATGGATGAATGAGCAACCCCGGTCAGTTACGTAGGGATAATGTATTTCATTCAACTCATTTATTCAGTAATCTATTGAGTGTCCATCTTACATCAGGTACTGTGCTAGAGAGAAAATTTTTAAAATTAATGAAATATTAATCTTGCCCTCAAGTTGCTTACTTTCTGGTTCTTTTTATAGGATGTCCACCTCTAACACCATGCTTCTTTATAGTACATTCTGTTGTAATTTTAAATTGTCACATTTTCTCATGAGGCAAAATTTGAATGAGACCCAATTCTGAGATTGAAAGACATGTTGGCAGTAGTCAAATAGGTCCTTGGCATCCACTTCTGTCCTTTCTTTCTCATGAGCTTTGCCCTAGGGGAAAGAACACTACAATCCTCATTCCTCAGACGTTCTTATAGCTGGAGCTATAAATGCAAATTAATTTCTGTTACTTAGATGGGCTCTCATGAGATCTGGAAGGTAGAAGAGAAATTGAGAGCAGTTCTTGTTAACTAGTGCTGGCAATCATGGTCATGGCGACAACAGCGGTTGTGGAGGCTAGACTCAGCTTCCCAGGGTCAGGTCATTGGCGTTACCTCAGTCGAGTGACAGTTGTGGCAGTGTGGTGGGAGGGCTGCAGCATCTTCCTGACTCCTGAACTGCAGCTCTGATGGTATATCCTTAACCTCTACGGTTGAGTTAATCACTAATCCCTGACTCACATTCCTCCAACTTTTCCAACAATTTTGTAAGTTTCTAATACCCTATATTATATCCCTTACTATTTGAAATACAACAGTGTTCTATTTTATGAACTAAACTTTGATTGATAAACATTATTTTTCTCTACATATAGCCCTGATCAGTAAATTCTTAGCCTCCTGAGCTTGACTGAAAACAATGTTTCAAGCCTTTTTTTTCATTTGGAACAGAAGATTAAATGGGCTTAATTCAATCTTCTTGTATTGTCCACTGAGCTCCAAAATGTTTGGGAAAAAAAGTTGGAGGTAGGGAAGGCTTTAAAGCCACTTTAAATGCGAACGTCATTTTATTAAATACAACGGTTATTTATAAATTATATTTCAATTTACGAAATTACATCCTCTTCCATCAACCATCATTTCAAAATGGTGAACTGTATTCTCAATGGAGGGGAAAATGGAATCAGCTGATATAGAAATTCTAAAAACCACATGTTTAAAGGAAAAGTAGATATGCTGATAAAATATTAACACCATTTAAAATAATCACAAAACTTAACTATAACTTTAAACAATGTAACAGAAACTCTTTACTAGCACTGCTAGATTTACACAAAGGAAGCACATCCTAGTGTGTTGGTAAGCATTGCAACTCATTTGGTGATCTCTACATCCAGATAAACAAGACAAAACTTCCATTAATCAGCATCCAATCTGATAGAGTTCTCAAATAGATGGGATGCAGTGCCATCCATGAGCTGGTGTGTATTTACTTGTCCTGCTTCACTTCCCATGGCTCCAACCTACAACCCTTAAATGTTATACCCCTACAATATTTTTTAAAAGCACTACCTTTCATAAGCCTTGTTACATTTGCACTTTGGTTTACTATACCTAAAATGCCTCCTGCCTGCTGGTCAACTAGGTAAATTCCTAACAGTTCTTCAACTCTGAGTCCAAATATGAACTTCTTGTCTGACACCTCCTCCAAATAGCTTCAGCACAATTCAGTGGCCCTTCACTGGACATCCACTGCACATGTACATTCCTCCATCCCACCAATGACAAAAGTATGTCATAATTACTTGTTTACCTCTCTTCACCAAGTGTAAGTTTCTTAAAGACAGGGACTGTGCTTTTTCTTTATTGCATATTAATATTGCTACTTATTGACTACACAGTCTGTAATAACAACAAAAAAATAATAAGATTGAGGTGCCCAAAACCATACAATAATTTAATACAATAATTAGCCAGGATTAGAGGCCAAGTTTCCTGATTCCATAGCCTATGTTGTGCTATCTTATTCAAAGAATGAATGAATGAAATCAGTGTCACTCAAGGAGGGAAAATGGAATGATGAAATTTATTTTCTAGTTTTCTTTGATTTAAATATGACTTTATTAATCAGAAAATCATCCATCAAATGAGAAAAATCAGAGGCATGCAACCAGGTCAAAATGTGTGCTATTTTAGACATTAAATTCATTAATGAAAAAGTAAGAATACTGTAGGAGCACAGAGTTTCTCATTTAACCTGTATAAATTATTTTAAAGCTATTATGTAAATTATGTAAAGCTCCTGTATCAATTATTTTATATTAACTTGTTCTAAAGAAAATTGTTCATTAAATAGAAATATTCAAGTCTTCCATTATTTATTAGTTTTATTTTTAAATATTGGTTATAATTTTCATGCTATAAAAGGAGCTCATTTTAACTACACGATTAAATGAGTTTTGACAAATTAATAACCCATTTAACCACTACAACAATCAAGATGTACAGTATTTTCATCATCCCAAAAGTTCTTCTATGTTCCACTTGCAGGTAACGTTCTACCAACTCTGACCTCATGTAACATTTGATCTCTTTTCTTGTTGATATATTAGTTTTGTCTACTCTAAAATATCATACAAATAAAATTTAGAGTATATATTTTTTCTGTCTAGCTTATTTTACTCAGCATACTATTTTAGAGATTCACCTATGTTGTTGCATGCATCAACAGTTCATTCCTTTAGCCCTGAGTAGTATTCTATTGGATGAATAAAACACAATTTGTTCATCATTCACCAGTTTATATACTTTTGGTTCAGTTCCAGTGTGTGGCCACTATGAATGTTTATCCTAAATGAAGATGGCATCTATGAACATCTGTGTTAAAGTCGTTGTGAGGTACATGCTTCATTTCTCCTGTGTAAATAATGAGGAGCAAACTTCTTGAGTTATACAATAAGAGTATGTTTATAAGATCGTCGTTGTACCATTTTACATTCACACAACGTACAAGAGTTTCAATTCTTTGTGCTACTGTCATACATTTTGCTTTTACATATGCTATAAAATCCCACAAAATATTATTAGTCTAAATAGTCAATTTTTTAAATTAAAAACAAAAAATGTCATTTTTGTTACCTCAAATATTCACCATTTCCAGGGTTCTTAATTTCTTTTTTTTTAGATCCAAATTCCCATTTTATCTTTTCTTCCACTTGAAAATTTAACATATTTTCATAGTTTAGAGCAGCTGGCAATTAAATTCGCTCAGATTTTGTTTATCTGAAATATTTTTATCTCACCTTTGTTTCTAATGGATATTTTTGCTATAAGTAAAATTCTAGGTTCTCAGGGTGTTTTCTTTCAGAACTTTCATTGTATTGTCTTCCAGTCTGCATTATTTCTAATGAGAAGTCAGCAGTTATTATTAGAGTGTGGAAGCTTGTTCCATTGTATATCTTTCTTTTAAAACTATTCTTATTGATTTTTTTCTAGTTATTTTATCATGTTCTGTTGTGTATTTTTTATAATTATCTTGCCTGGAATTCACTGGAGCTTCCTGGATCTACACATTTATAGTTTTCACCATATTTGTAAAATTTGGAATCATTACTTAATTTTTTCTGCATATTCCAACCCCCTTTCTGCGATTCCACTTCATATATGTTAGATGTCTTCACGTTGTCCCAGAGATCATTAGGCTCTGTTCAGATTTTTTCACTCTTTTTTTTTTTTTTTGCTGTATGCTTAAGTTTGAATAGTTTCTATTGCTATATATTCAAGTTCACGGATGTTTTCTTCTACAATGCTTAATTTTTTGGTATGCTCATTTGATGAATTTTTCAACAAAGACAAAGTTATTTTTGATTTCTAAAATTTCCTGTTTTTAAATCTTCCATTTCTCTCATTATGTTCACAGCTTTCCCTTAAATCCATGAACATATTAATAATAGCTATTTTTAAGTCATTTTTTGCTAATAACAATGTCTTTGTTATTTCAGCTCACTGATTTTTCTTCTCGTTATGGGTCATATTTTTTTGCTTCGTTTTATGGCAGGTGCACTTAGATTGAAAGCTGGGCATTGGAAATGTTACTTTGTTGCATATGTTTTCTTTTTTGTTTTCTTCTTTTTAAGAGTTTGGATTAAGAGTGTTTAATAGGCAGTTCAGTTACATTGATCAGCTTGATCCTTCTGAAGCTTGTTTTTAAGTTTTGTTAGGGCATGTCTAGAGCAACCTTTGCTCTAGCGGGCTTAGCCCTGCTTTTAAGGAATGATCCTGTTGCAGGAAAAATGGGGTGTGAGAGGATGGTCATGTCCTAGGTCTCAGGTGAGTCCCTGGGATTGGCTGACAACTGAGGGTCCTTGGCTTTGCACAGGAAAGAATTCAAGAGTGAATCATAGTAAAGTGAAGGCAGATTTTTTAGGGAGATGCTCACTCCGTAGACAGAGTGTGGGCCATCTCAGAAGGTGAGAGGTGGTGGGGTGCAGGGGTGGTTAGTTTTTATAGGCTGGGTAATTTCATAGGCTAATGAGTAGGAGCAATATTCTAACTATCTTGGAGAAGGGGGCGGGGATTCCCAGGATTTGGGGCACCACCCACATTTTTGGCCTTTTGTGGTGAGCCTGGGAACTCTCCTGGCACCTGTGTGTGTGTCATGTAACATATGCTAATATACTACAAGGAGCATATAATGAGACTCAAGGTCAACTGGAAGTCAAATCTTCCACCATCTTGGGCCAAGTAGGTCCTAACCAGTTTTTGTGGCATCCTGTTCTTCTTAACGGTTTTGTCATTCTTTTAATGGTTGTGCCCTGTCCCCTTCTTTCCTGTCTCAATCCTTCTGGGTTCACTACTGAATGTTTCAGGTGTTCAAAGAGAAACTGTGTACTAAGCTATTCAGAGGCTGAACATTTCCCAGCCTTGTTTGAGGTCTGAGAATTATTTGTTTTACAGTGCTTGTAGTTCTTTGCTTATTCGTGTAGTATTGTATCATATGACATTCACTTTAGTAGTCAAGTAAAGGCACAGTGGATTCCTGTGGAGATTTCAGGAGCTTCTTACCCTAGATAACCCTCTCCTCTATGCTGACCCACAAATTCTAACTGCTTCAGCCTCCCTGAGCTCTGATCTCTGACGCCACAACTCAGTGACATATCTGTGCTCTGTTTTTTTGTTTGTTTGTTTGTTTGTTTGTTTTGCGGTACGCGGGCCTCTCACTGTTGTGGCCTCTCCCGTTGTGGAGCACAGGCTCCGGACGCGCAGGCTCAGTGGCCATGGCTCACGGGCCCAGCCGCTCCGCAGCATGGGGGATCTTCCCGGACCGGGACACGAACCCATGTTCCCTGCATTGGCAGGCGGACTCTCAACGACTGCGCCACCAGGGAAGCCCCTCTGTGCTCTGTTTTAAGTTTACCTTCCTTTTGTCACCATAGGGAAAGAATAACTTGGCAGAAATCTAGGACAATTGTAGGGATAATCTCATCTGTTTTCCTTTTCTTGAGGGGCACAGTCCTGCTATACCTGTTGCCAGTGTCTGAAAACTGTTGTTCAGTACATTTTGTCCAGTGTTCTAGTTATTTACAGTGGACAAGCATTTCAAGCACTAGTTATTTTGTCATGGCTAGAAAGAGAAGTAGTTGAAGTTTTTAAAGAGAAAAACTTATGAATTTTTAAAATAAAAAAGCCTTTGGGGGTAAGCTTCCTTAAACCCAGTTTCCTTCACCTTATTGAACTCAATGAGAATTCATATTCAGAATGATGGTCCAGAAGCACTATAATATTCTAAATTATCAAACAACGTACATTAAGAGTATTATAGCTATTTTTTAAGAGTAAATAAAATTACATTAAAAAATTTGTGAGGGCTAAAACAATCATTTTTTGCTTGTTCAAGTTGACTAGAAAACTATATTCACGCGCCCATTCCATTACCTGAGTATTCTGGTAAATTAAGTGTTTATTACATTATATCATTACTAACATTTTGATCATTTATGTTTTCCATGCTTAACATGTGTATGTTTTACTTTTCATTTACCCAGGGCTGAGTGTGAATATTAAAATATATTTTTCACTTTTGGTAAGGTGTTTTGAGAGCAAGTTCTGATTTATCCTTCTTCAAAGCAGAGCAAGGAATACCATTAAAAAGAATCTTATTTATTTCCCCACGTAGATAATTGTCCATACTGAATTTCCAGAAAAAGAGTTGTACCTGGACATAAAAAGAAGAAAGCTCAAATCATGCCAAAATGAACAATTGAATCAGTGCCTGAGTAGGCAAAAAATGGCCTTCTCAGACCTCAATACAACACTTGGCCTACTTTTTTCCTTAAGATTTTGTTTCTGGCTCCCAGTTTATCATTTTTGTAATGGGCTTTTAAATGACTTTTTTATTCAGGAAGGTAACATTTATCATGATGGTAGAAAGAGCCCTGGGATGCAACTTGGGAGAACTGGGTTATGGTCTTTCTGGTTCTGTGCATCTATGAGCTGTGTGATTTGTGGAAAATTATTTACCTTGTCTGAGGTTTGGAATAGAACTAGGAGTTTTTTCATTCTGGGTTTTTTTGTTTTGCTTTGTTTTGTGGCTTGTTTGCTTTAGCAGTGGTTTTTAAGCTGGAGAATATTGTATCTAAAATATTATTTCATAAAAGTGCAAGTGTAAAAGAGCTGAAACTAGATCTTCCCTGATCAGTGGGAATGCTCGAAGGCTCTCCAGCTCATCATCTCCTGCTGGCCCCTGAAAGTTCCTCAAGGGAGCCCAGAGCTCCCAGGAGAAGAGTGTGAAAAAGTTTCTGTAGCCTTTACTCCATTCCATACAACTCAACCATGATAGCTCAGAGGAAAATTTCTTCCTTTAAAAAAGGCATTGTCACATGACAGAAAAAAACAAAAGATTTGAGTAAAGTCTTGTTTCTACCTCCTCTTAGCTGAAGGATCTTGAATAAGGCCTTTTTTCCCCCCTTTATTTTTCATTTTTTCCAGTTTTATTCACATATAATTGACAGCACTATACAAGTTTAAGATGTACAGCATAATGATTTATCCTCATATATCATGAAATGATTACAAGTTTAGTTAATATCTATCATCTCATATAGATACAAAACAAAAGAAAAAGAAAAAAATCTTTTTCTTGTGATAAGAACTCTTATGATTTACTCTCTTAACTTTCGTATATATCATAGAGCAGTGTTAAGAATAGCCATCATGTTGTATGTTACAGTCCCAGTACTTGTTTCTCTGATAACTGAAATTTGTACCTTTTGACCACCTTTATCCAATGTCCCCTCCCACCACTCCCTGTCCTTGATAACCACAAATCTGATCACTTTTTCTATGAGTTTGGTTTGTTTTAGATTTCAGATATAAGTGAAATCATTCAGTATTTGTCTTTTTCTGTCTGACTTATCTCACTTAATATAAAGCCCTCAAAAATCCATCCATGTTGTAGCAAATGTCAGGATTTTCTCATTTTTATGGTTGAATAATATTCCATTTTATATATATATATATATATATATATATATATATATATATATATATACCACAACTTCTTTATCCTTTCATCTGTCAGTGGACACGTTGGTTGTTTCCATATGTTGGCTATTATAAATAATGCTGCTATGAACATAGGGCACAAATATCTCTTCAACATACTGATTTAATTTCCTCTGAATATATTCCCAAGAGTGGGATTGCTGAATCATGTGTAGTTCTAGTTTTAATATTTGAGGAAGCTCCATACCATTTTCTATAATGGCTTTACCAATTTACAATCCCACCAATAGTATATAAGTGTTTCCTTTTCTCCATATTCTTGTCAGCATTTGTTATATCTTGTCTCTTTTATGCTAGCCATTCTACCAGGTATTTTACTGTGGTTTTGATTTGCATTTCCCTAATAATTAATGATGTTCAGCATCTTTTCATGCATCTGTTGGCCTTCATATATCTTCTTTGGAAAAGTGTCTATGCAGGTCCTTTGCCCATTTTTTAATTGGGTTATTTGTTTTTTTGCTATTGAATTGTGTGAGTATCCTGTATATTTTAGATATTAACTCCTTATTGAATATTTGGTTTGCAAACAATTTTTCCCATTCCATAAGTTGTCTTTTCATTTTACTGATTATTTCTTTTGCTGTGCAGAAGTTTTTAGTTTGACATAGTCCCACTTATTTATTTTTTTGCTTATGTTTTAATTGTCATATCCAAAAAAATCATCACCAAGACATGTCAGGGAGTTTTTTTCCTGTTTTCTTCTAGGTGTTTTATGGTTTCTGGTCTTACATTTAAGTTTTTATTCCAGTTTTTAGTTAATTTTTGCGAGTTGAGTAGGATAGGAGCCTAGTATCTTTCTACTACATGTGGATATCCAATTTTCCCAGGACCATTTATTGAAGAGACTGTCTTCTCTCCATTGAGTATTCTTGGTTCCTTCATCAAATATTAGTTGACGGTATATGCTTAGATTTATCTCTGGGCTCTTGAATTGGTTCCATTGGCCTATGTGTCTGTTTTAATGCCAGAACCATACTGTTTTGATTACTATAGCTTTATAGAATAGTTTGAAATCAGGAAGTGTAATGCCTTTTGTTGTTCTTCCTCATGATATTTTTGTTCTTCTTCATTAGGATTGCTTTGGTTATTCAGGGCCTTTTTTGTTCCATATAAATTTTAGGATCATTTTTTTCTACTTCTGTAGAAATTGCCATTGTAATCTTGATAGGGCTTGCATTGAATATATAGATGGCTTTTAGTAGTATTGACATATTAACAATATTAATTCTTCCAATCCATAAACATGGGATATTTTTCCATTTAGTTGTTTTCTTTCATCACTGTCTTGTAGTTTTCAAAGTAGAGATCTTTTACCTCCTTGGTTTCATTTACTCCTAATTTTATTGCTTCTGATGCTACTGTAAATGGGATTGTTTTATTTCATTTTAAGATAATTCATTGTAAGTGTATAGAAATGTTACTGATTTTTTGGTATATTAATTGTGTTTCCTGTAACTTGACTGAATGTGTTTATTAGACCTAAACTGTTTGGGGTGGCATATTTAGGATTTTCTATATATAAAATTATTTAATCTGCAAATAGAGGCAATTTTACTTCCTTTTAAATTCTGATGCCTTTTATTTCTCTTTCTCACGTATGATGTTGAAAAGGAGTGGTAAGAGTGCATATACTTGTCTTGTTCCTGATCTTAGAGGAAAAGCTTTCAAACTTTTCTTTTGTATGATGTTAGCTTGTGGGCCTGTCATATATGGCCTTTATTATGTTGATATACATTCTTTCAATACCTAATTTGTTAAGAGTTTTTAGCACAAACTGATGTTGAATTTTGTCAAATGCTTTTTTTTTGGCATCTACTGAGATGAAGATATGATTTTTTCTTTTATTTTATTAATGTGATGTATCACATTAATTGATTTGTATATGTTGAACCATCCTTGCATCCCAGGGATAAATCCCACTTGACCATGGTGAATGGCCCTTATTCATGTGCTCGTGAGCTTGATTTGCTGTATTTTATTGCATCTATATTCATCTGGGATATTGGCCTGTAGTTTTCTCTTCTTGTAGTGTCTTTTTCTGGCTTTGGTATCAGGGTAATGCTGGCCTCGTAACAAGAGTTTGTAAAAAGATTTCCTTCCTCTTGAATTTTTTGAAAGAGTTTGAGAAGAATTAACATTAATTCTTCTTTAAATGTTTAGTAAAATTCACCAGTGAAGCCAAATGGCCCTGGGCGTTTTTCATTGGGAGATGTTTTTATTGCTGATTCAATTCCTAACGAGTATTTGGTCTGTTCAGATTATCTATTTCTTCCTGATTCAGTGTTGGTAGGTTTATCATTATAGAATAACCTTCTTTGTATCTTTTTACCATTTTTAATTTAAAGTCTATTTTGTCTAATATAAGTATAGCTACCTCTGCTTTTTTTGGTTTCCATTTACTTGAAATACCTTTCTCCATTCCTTCTCCCACTCTGTTTGTGTCTTTAAAACTAAAGGAAGCATATCACTGGATCTTGTTTGTTTATCCACTCAGCCATTATATGTCCTTTTTTATGTTTTATTTGTATTGTAATTTATTTTTATTGAGTTATAGTTGATTTACAACATTACATTAGCTTTAGATGTAGAACAAAGTAATTCAAAATTTTTATAGATTATACTTCATTTAAAGTTATTATAAAATGTTGGCTATATTCCCTGTGTTGTACAATATATCCTTGTAGCTTATTTATCTCATATATAGTAGTTTGTACCTCTTAATCCCCTACCCTATCTTGCCCCTCCCCCCTTCCCTCTCCCACTGGTAACCGCTAGTTTGTTCTCTATATCTGTGCATCTATTTCTGTTTTGTTATATCTATTTGTTCGTTTTATTTTTTACATTCCACATATAAGTGATAACATACAATATTTGTCTATGTCTGACTTATTTCACTTTAGCATAATACCCTCCAGGTCCATCTGCGTTGTTGCAAATGGCAAAATTGCATTCTTTTTTTATAGCCGAGTAGCATTCCATTGTGTGTGTGTGTGTATGCATGTATGTATGTGGTATGTGTGTGTGTATGTATGTATGTATGCATATATATATATATATATATATATATATATATATATATATATATATATATATATGTATATAGACACACACATCTTACAGAAAAACCCCAATGAACTTTTTGGCCAACTCAATGTGTGTGTGTGTGTATATATATACACACACACACATATCCCACATCTTCTTTAAACATTTATCTGTTTATGAACACTTAGGTTGTTTCCATATCTTGGCTATTGTAAATAATGCTGCTATGAACATTGGGGTGCATGTATCTTTTTGAATTAGTATTTTCTTTTTTTCTGGATATATACCCAGGAGTAGAATTGCTAGATTACATGGTAATTATATTTTTAGTTTTTTGACAAGCCTCCATAATGTTTTCCACAGTGGCTGCATCAATTTATATTCTCACCAACAGTGTACAAGGGTTCCCTTTCTTCCATATCCTTGCCAACATTTGTTATTTATGTCTTTTTGATGATAGCCATTTTGAAAGGTATAAGGTGATATCTCAATATGGTTTTGGTTTGCATTTCTCTAATAATTTGCATTGTTGAGCATCTTTTCATGTAGCTGTTGGCCATCTGTATTTCTTCCCTGGAAAAATATCTATTCAGACCTTCTACTCATTTTTAAATTGGGTTGTTTGGGGTTTTTTGATATTGAGTTGTATGAGCTGATAAATATGTTTTGGATATTAACCCCTTATTTGTCATATCATTTATAAATATTTTCTCCCATTCAGTAGCTTGTATTTTTCATTTTGTATTTTCATTTTGCTGTACAAAAGCCTGTAAGTTTAATTAGGTTCAATTTGTTTATTTTTGCATTTGTTTCCTTTATCTTAAGAGACAGATCCAAAAATATATTGCTACAATTTATGTCAATGAGTGTTCTTATGTTTTCTTCTTGGATTTTTATGGTTTCTGGTCTTACATTTAAGTCTTTAGTAAATTTTGGGTTTATTTTTACACATGGTGTGAGAAAATGTTCTTTTTTTTTTTTTCTTTTTACATATAGCCATCTAAAGTCCCAGCACCAATTATTGAAGAGACTGTCTTTCCCCCATTGTATATTCATGCCTTCTTTGTCATAGATTAATTGGCCATAAGTGTGTGGGTTTTTTCTTGTCTCTCTGTTCTGTTGATCTATGTGTCTGTTTTTGTGCCATTATCATACTGTTTTTATGACTGTAACTTTGTAGTATAGTCTGAAGTCTGGGAGCATGATACTTCCAGCTCTGTTTTTCTTTCTCAAGATTACTTTGACTATTTGGGGTCTTTTGTGTTTCCAAACAATTTTAGAATGATTTGTCCTACTTCTGTGAAAACTGTCATTGGCATTTTGATAGGGATTGCATTGAATCTGTAGATTGCCTTGCATCATTTAAACAATATTAATTCTTCCAGTCCATGAACATGGTATGTCTTTCCATCTGTTTGTGTCTTCAGTTTCTTTAATCAGCATCTTGCAGTTTTCCAAGTATAGGTATTTACCTCTTTTGTTAGATTTATTCCTAGGTATTTTATTCTTTTTGATGTAATGGTAAATGGAATAGTTTCTTAATTTCTCTTTCAGATAGTTTGTAGTTAGTGTATAGAAATGCAACAGATTTCTTTGTATTAATTTTGTATCCTACAATTTTACCAAATTCATTGATGAGCTATAGTAGTTTTTTAGTGTTTTCTTTAGAATTTTCTACGTATAGTATCATGTCATCTGCAAACATTGACAATTTTACTTCTTCCTTTCCAATTTTGATTCCTTTTATTTCTTCTTGTTGTCTGATTGCTGTGGTTAGGACTAGGATACTATGTTGAATAAGAGGTGAGAGTGGGCATCCTTGTCTTGTTCCTAATCTTAGAGGAAATACTTTCAGCTTTTCACCATTGAATATGATATTAGATATGGGCTTACCATATATGGCCTTTATTATGTTGAGGTGTATGCCCTCTATACCCACTTTGTGGAGAGTTTTTATGATAAATGGATGTTGAATTTTGTCAAAAGTTTTTGTATATATTGAGACGATCATATGATCTTTATTCTTCAGTTTGTTAAAGTGATGTATCACATTGATTGATTTACGGATATTGAACCATCTTTCATCCCTGGGATAAATCCAACTTGATCAAGGTGTATGATCCTTTTTATATACTGTTGGATTTGGTTTTCTAATATTTTGTTGAGGCTTTTTACATCTATGCTCATCAGTGATATTGGCCTGTAATTTACTTTTTTTGTGTGATATCTTTGTCTGGTTTAGATATCAGGGTGATTCTTGGCTCATAGAATGAGCTTAGAAGCAATCCTTCCTCTGCAAGTTTTTGGAATACTTTCAGAAGTATAGGTGTTAACTCTTCTCTAAATGTTTGGTAGAATTCACCTGTAAAGCCATCTGTCCTTGACTTTTGTTTTGAGGAGTTTTGGGGTTTTTTTAACTACTGGTTCAATTTAATTACTGGTAATTTTTCTGTTCATATTCTGTTTCTTACTAGTTCAGTCTTGGGAGATGGTACATTTCTAGGAATTTGTCCATTTCTTCTAGGTTATACATTTTATTGGCATATAGCTGTTCATAGTAATCTCTGTGATCCTTTATATTTCTGTCGTATTGGTTGTAACTTCTTCTTTTTCATTTTTGATTATATTGATTTAACCCCCCTTTTTCAATGATTCTCACCAAAAACTTATCAATTTTGTTTGTCTTTTCAAAAAACCAGCTCTTCGTTTTATTGATCTTGTCTTTTTTTTTTTTTTTTTAGTCACTTTTTCATTCAGTTCTGCTCTGGTCTTTATGATTTCTTTCCTTCTACTAACTTTGCAATTTGTTTGTTCTTCTTTTTCTAGTTCCTTTAGGTGTAAAGTTAGGTTGTTTAAGTTTTTTCTTGTTTCCTGAGGTAGGCTTGTATCACTATAAACTTCCATCTTAGAACTTCTTTTGCTGCATTTCATAGATTTTGTGTGATAGTGGTTTTTGTTTTCATTTACTCCAGGTAATTTTTTAAATTTCTTCTTTGATTCCTTCAGTGATCCATTGATTGTTTAGTAGCATATTGTTTAGTGTCTATGTGTTTGTGTTTTTGCAGTTTTTTTCTTCTAGTTGATTTCTAGTCTCATAGTGTTGTGGTTTAAAAAGAAGATTGACACAATTTCCATTTTCTTAAATTTACTGAGGCTTGTTTTGTGGCCTAGCATGTGATCTATCCTGGGGAAGTGTTCCATGTGAACCTGAAAATAATGTGTATTCGGCAGCTTTGGATACAATGTTCTATATATATATCTATTAAGTCTATTTGGTTTAATGTGTCATTTAAGGCCTGTGTTTCCTTATTGATTTTCTATCTGGATGATCTGTCCACTGATGTAAGTAGGGTGTTAAAGTCCCCTACTATTATTGTGTTACTGTCAATTTCTCCCTTTATGTCTGTTAATATTTGCTTTATGTATTTTAGGTACTCCTATGCTGGGTGTGTATATATTTACAATTGTTATATGTTCTTCTTGGATTGGTCCCTTGATCATTATGTAGTGTGCTTTTTTTCTCTTATAACATCTTTATTTTAAAATCTATTTTATCTGATATAAGTATTGCTATGCCAACTTTCTTTTTATTTCCATTTGCATGGAATACGTTTTTCCATCCCCTCACTTTCAGTCTGCATGTGTCTTTAGATCTGAAGTGAGTCTCTTGTAGGCAGCATACATATGGTTTTGTTTTTGTATCTGTTCAGCCACTCTGTGTCTTTTGACTTGTGTAGTTAGTCCATTTACATTTAAGATAGTTATTGATATGTGTGTTGTTACTGCCATTTTGTTAATTGTTTTGGGGTTGTTTTTCTAGGTCTTTTTTGTTCATTTCTTCTTTTGTTCTCTTCCCTTGTGATTTGATGACTATCTTCAGTGTTGAGTTTTGATTCCTTTCTCTTTTGTGTGTATCATTTATATAATCATATATATATATATATATATATATATATATATATGATTGTTTTAAGTTGCTAATCTCTTAATTTTAAATGCATTTTAACAACCCTGAATTTTTACTCTCCTCCCTCCAAGATTACTTTTTGACATCATGTTTTACATCTTCTTGTTTTGTGTATCCTTTAACTACTTATTGCAAATATAAATGATCTTACTACTTTTGTCTTTTAACCTTCCCACTAGCTTTGAACTTGGTTGATTTACTACCTTTACTGTATATTTGCCTTTACCAATGAGCTTTTTCCTCAGAATTTTCATGTTTGTAGTTGTGGCCTTCTCTTTTTCACTTAGAGATGTCCGTTTAACATTTCTTGTAAACCTGGTTTGGTGGTGCTGAATTCTTTTAACTTTTGCTTTTCTTTAAAACTTTTTATCTCTCTATCAAATCTGAATGAAGCCCTTGCCAGGTAGAATATTCTTGATTGTAGGTTTTCCCCTTTCATTTCTTTAAGTATGTCATGCCATTCCCTTCTGACTTACAGAGTTTCAGCTGAAAAGTCAGCTGATAGTCTTATGGGAGTTCCCTTGTACATAACGTGTTGCTTCTCCCTTGCTACTTTTACATTTCTCTCTATATCTTTAATTTTTGCCATTTTAATTACAGTGTGTCTTGGTGTGTTCGTCTTTGGGTTGATCCTGCTTAGGACTCTCTCTGCTTTCCAGACCTGGATGTCTGTTTCTTTTCCCAGGGTAGGGAAGTTTTCAGCTATTATGTTTTCAAATATGTTCTCTGCCCCTTTCTCTCTTCTTCTGGGACTGCTATAATGTGAATGTTAGTACTCTTGATATTGTCTCAGAGGTCTGTTAAATACTCCTCATTTCTTTTCATTCTCTTCTCTTTTTTCTGTTCAGCTTCAATGATTTCCAATTCTCTGTTTCCCAGCTTGCTGATGCAGTCCTGTGTATCATATAATCTACTTATTTTTGATTCCTTCTAGTGTGTTTTTCATTTCAGTTATTGTATTCGTCATCTCTGCTTCTTCTTTTTTAATTGGGTTATAGTTGTTTTACAATGTTTTGTTAGTTTCTACTGTACAGCAAAGTGAAATAGAGTTCCCTCCACTATACAGCAGGTTCTTATTAGTTATCTATTTTATGCATATTTGTGTATATATGTCAATCCCAATCTCCCAATTGGTTCTTCTGGTTCTTCTTTATATTTTCTCTTTGAATAAAACTTCTAAATTCTCATTTTGTTCATTCTTCTCCCAACTTTTTGATCACCTTTACAGTCATTCCCTTGAACTCTTTATCAGGAATATTGTTTATCTCCTCTTCACTTAGTTCTTCTTCTAGGGTTTTATTTTGTTCCTTTATTTGAAACACGTTCCTCTGTCACCACATTTTTGCCTAATTTGCTGGTTTTACTCCTATGTATCTAGTAGTTTGGTTACAGTTCCTGACCTTGAAGAAGTGACCTTTTGCAGGAGATATTCTCTGCATCCGAGCAGCACACTCTCCTTTGATCACCAGAGCTATATACTCTAGGGATGCTCTCATGCATGTTGTGTGAGTCCTTCTATTGTGGTAGGCTTACTACTGTTGGAGGTCTGGTAGGTGTGGCTGGCCCTTTGCCTGGTTGGTTTCTAGGTCCTGCCTTTGCAGAGGCTGCTGGCCACTGGTTGGTGGGGCTGGGTCATGAGGTGACTGGCTGCAGAACCCCAGGGGTGTCCCAGGGCTAGTGTTGGCTCACTGGTGGGCAGAAGGCAGAACCACGTTCTGGGGTGTATGGTTGCAGAGCTGGGGTTCCCAGATCTAGTGTTGTCCTGCTGGTGGGCAAGGCCAGGGTGCAGGTGTTCCCAGGGTTAGTGTCAGCTCACTGGTGGGTGCACATGGGTCCTAGAATCTCTGGCTGCAGGGCCCCGGTGCTGGTGTTGGCCCCTTGGTGGGTGGGGCCAGTGCCTGACACTTCTGGCTGCAGGTTCTGGGGTGTCCTGAATCTTGTGTGAGCCTACTGTTTTGTTGACTGGATCCCAGGGCTGCTGGCTGAGGGACCTAAGGTGTATCAGAGCTGGTGCTGCCTTGCTGGTGGTCTGAGTCTTGCCACTCCAAGCTGCAAGGCTGCAGTGGTCCTGGGGATGATATTTGCCCACTGGTGGCAGAGTTCAGTCCCAGGCTCTCAGGCTACAGGACCCTGGGTCTGCCAGAGCTAGTGCATGCACATTGGTGTGTGGGACAGGATCCTGGGCCCTCTAGTGAACAATGTGTCCCAGGGCAGCTTTGGGCTTACTCAGAGGGTCTTAAGGCAGCCTGATTGCTGGTCAGTGAGGCTGTGTTCCCACCAATAATAATTGCTCGGCCTGAGGCATCCCAGTATTGGTACCAACAGGCTGGTGTGTGGCTGAGGGTCCAAGTGCTAATAAGCTAGAGGAAGGATTCCAAAATGGGGCTTGCCAGCACCAGTGTCCTCATGGTAGAACAAGCTCCCAAAAATAGCTGCCATGACTGTCTACCAACTGGATGAGCTCCAGTTGCCTCCTGCCTCTCTAGGAGACTCTCCAAGAACACCAGGTAGGTCTGACCCAGGCTCCTTTAAACTTACTTCTTCTACACTGGGTCCCAGCACATGTGAGATTTTGTGTGCACCCTTTAAGAATGTACTCTCTGTTTCTCATAACTCTTTGGGTCTCCTGAAAGTAAGTCCCCTGGCCTTCAAAGCCAAATGTTCTGGGGGCTCATTTTTCCAGTGCAGGACCTCTGGGCTGGGGAGCTTGATGTGGAGCTCAGACCCATTCCTCCTTAGGGAAAATTTCTGCGGTTGTAATTAATCTCCCATTTGTGAGTTACCTACTCAGGGGTATGGATCTTGACTATACAGTGACTCCACCCTTACCTGTCTCATGATTTCTTCTTTATATCTTTAGTTGTAGACCTTTTCTGATAGATTCTGGTCTTTCTCATCAATAGATGCTCTGTAAACAGCTGTGATTTTGATGTGCCTGTGAGAAGAGGTGAGCTCAGGGTTTTCCTATCTGACATCTTGGCCCAAGTCTCCATTCTATCTTTTGACTAGAATATTTAATCCACTTACATTTAAGGTAATTATTTATAGGTAAGGACTACTATTATCATTTTGTTAATTGTTTTCTGGCTGTTTTGTAGACCCATTGTTCCTTGTTTCTTATCTTGCTATCTTTTTGTGTGTTTTGATGTCTTTGGTCAGTATGTTTGACTTCTTTACTATGTACTTTTGTGTGATTACCACAGGTTTTTCCCTTGTGGTTACCATGAGGCTTACGTAAAGCATCTGAAAATTATAACACCCTATTTTAAGCTGATAACAACTTAACCTCAAGGCATTCCCAAACTATACACTTTTACTCCTCCTCTCCCTCACAAGTTTATTTATGTCACAGTTTACCTATTTTTTATACTGGGTAACCATACAGATCATTGTAGTTATTTTTACCACATTTTTTTTTAAACTTTTAGAGTTGTAAATGCATTATGTGCCACTATTATCATATAACAGAATCTGACTATATATTTATCATAGCCAGTGAGTTTTACACTACCTTCTTATGGTATTATGATGTTAATTAGTGTCCTTTTATTTCCACTTAAAGAACTCCCTTTAGCATTCCTTGTAAGACAGGTCTAGTGGTGATGAACTCCCTCTGTTTTTATTTGTTTGAGAAAGTCTTTACTTTTCCTTCATTTTTGAAGGACAGCTTTGCTGAGTATAGAATTCTTGGTTGACAGTTTTTTCTTCCAATATTTTGAATGTATCATCCCATTCTGTCCTGGTGTGAAAAGTTTCTGTTGAGAAATCCATTGATAATCTCATGGAGTTTCTTAGTGTATAAATTCTCTCTTTTCTCTTGCTGCTTTCAGAATTATTTCTTTGTCTTTGACTTTTGACAATTTAATTAGAATCTGTCTTGATGTAGCCCTATTCAGATTCAACCTTTTGGGCCTCTCTTCTAAGATTTGAGAAATTTTCAGCCTTTATTGCTTTAAATATACTTTTTGTCCCTTTCTTTCTATTCTCCTTCTGGAATTCCCATAATGCGGATATCATTTGTTTTGATTGTGTCCCATAAATCCTTTCTTTACTCTTTTTTATTTATTTATTTATTTTGGCTTTCTTTACTCTTTTTTATATTTTTGCTTTTGCTCCTCTGACGGGATAATTTCAAATATGCTGTCTTCTAGGTCACTGATTCTTTCTTCTGCATAGTTGAGTCTGCTTTTGAAGCTGTCTATTGAATTCTTCAATTCAGTCATTGTATTTTTCAGTTCTAGGATTTCTTTTTTTGTTTTTTGGGGTATTTTTTTGGAGGGTTTCTATTTCTTTGTTGAAATTCTTATTTTGTTCACACATTGTTTTCCTAATTTTGTTTACTTGCCTGGGTGTTCTTGTAGTTCACTAAACTTTTTTAAGAGGGCTATTCTAAATTCCTTGTCTGACAGTTCATAGTTCTCCACTTCTTTATGGTTAGGTATTGGAGCTTTATTAGCTTTCTTTGGTGGTATCATGTTTACCTGATTTTTATCATCCGTGATTCCTTACACTGGTGTCTCTGCATTTGAGTCCTCTTCCAGACTTTATAGGTTCACTTTGGCAGAGATAGTTCTTCACCAGTCAGCTCAGTATGAGTGTCTGGACATATCTTCTGGTAATGTCTTAGACTGATATGTCTTGCTATCAGGGTCTATTTTTGTGCAAGGCCACTGTCTGAGCTCTGGTGTCAGGGAGGAGATTTGGGGAGCTGCTGCTGTCTGAGAACAGTTGGATAGGACTGCTGGCTTGGTTCTTTGCCCAAGCAAGGGTGTAGGATGAGCTGATGAGCTACACATTTGCCTGGGTTCTCTGGTCAGGCTGACTAGACAGTCAGAACTGGGTACTATACTCATCAGTAGATGGCGCTATGAATTAACTTCTTTGCACAGGCAGGGAAGCAGGATGGGCCTCAGAGCCTGCACAGCTTGTTGTTTGGGAATCTGAACTGGGCAAGACTGTGTAGTGAATTCCCCAGCCACCCACATGAGGCCATTAGTTTACTCTGCAGAAGGGGAAAGCCACAGTCTGTGTTCTCTGTTCAAGTGCCACTGTAAGCAGGGCTGTTGGATGGGCTACACAGCTTCCCGTGGGCTCTGTTTACGTTCCCCAGTTGGGTGGGCTCAAGGCTGTACCCAGCAATGAGCAGGGCTATGAATTAGCTTCCCTGCCCAGGAGAGCATAAGAACTGGCTCCAAGCCTGGCAAAGCTTTTCATTTGTGGTCTTGACTCAAACCAACTTACACCCCAGGTTCCGTAGCCAAACAGGAGCACTGGGTTTGCGCTGCAGATGATCGGCTCTGTCTGCCATACTCTCTGCATAAGCACTGTTAGGCTATGCAGCTTCCAGGTGTTCTGGCCAGCCATTTGGATCAGGCAGGGCTGGGAGCTAATCAGCAGTGGGCTGGGATATGACTCAGCTTCCCTACCTGTGTGGGGGCACCTAGTGGTGGGGCCAGCAAAGCTCTTTGTTCGAGGACCCAAATCAGGCAGACCTGTACCCTGCCAAGTTCCCTGAACAGACTGTGCCACTGTCTTGACTCTGCAGATGGGCAAAGCCACTGGTTGAGACCGTACATGGGTGCTGCAGGTAGGAACTCATTCTGCCAAAATCCAAGTGCTGATTATTGCAAGACCCTTCTTCCCTTTCCTGTCACAACCAGATTCCCAGTAGTTGAGGCCTGCAGATACCCTGCAATCCCTGTGAGACAAGATTGGAATGGAGCTTCTCAACAAGTGACCCACAATGCTGGGTGAGCTGAATGTACACCCTGGGCTCTCTTTTCTTACTGGAGGAACTGGAGGCTCAGGGGAGACCTCTTGGCATGGTGCTGCCCTAGCCTAGGGGAGGGTCAATGCAGTCAGCATGTTGCCACTCCTCTTATTCTAATATAGGCTCTCTTGGTCTCTGTAGTTTAAAGTGGTGCTTCAGTCTCTCCTCTGTGTTCTAGGATTCTCTCAGTGGTGTCTTGTCTGTGAATAGTGGTTAGTTGTTCTCCTTGTGAGGGGGAGCCAAGTCAGGAACAACCTATGTCACCACATAGGTGACGTCAGTCCTAACATAAGAAACTTTACCTCTCTGAACTTCAGTTTCTTTTCTGCAAAGTAGGAATATGAATGAAATCCACTTTGTAATTAAAATCTTATGTGAGAATTCTTGGTAAACCATTAAATGCCATTCAAGTGTTGGCTCTTATTAATAAGTAGGAAAAGCAGGTTAGGCGAAGGGACAAATTTGAGGATATGATCAGGAGTATTAACTATTGAGGTAAAGAGTGTTGAGTGGAGAAAGTCCTTGGGATACTTCTGGAAAGGCACTAGATACTGAAAAAAATGGTATAACATTGTCAATAAGAGCAGTGCTTTGGACCAGACTGTCTGGGTTTTGATCTTGAGTCCACTACTTACTATCAATGTTACTTTCCTGAGCCCCACTTTACTCATTTGTAAAGTGAAGAAACTTAGAGAGTTATAATGAGGGTTAAATGAGTTAATATACCTGAAGTTATTTTAAAATACTCAGTAAATATTTGTTATTTGATGATATATTAAATATTATTTATCATAACTCTATAAAAATCTTGATCTTTCTCCAAAGTTTGGTAGTTAAAAGAAAAGTGATATTTTACTACTGAGATACATGATTATAAAAAAATAATTTTGCTAATAATGCTTCTAAGAGATATCTAATGTTCTTTTAAAACATATGTTTTATTAACAATTTTAAGGATTGTTTTCATTTAGCTGTAAAATACTATAACCTGAAACACTATAACCTGAAATAATATAGCAGATACAATTCACTGTTTTATAGTCTTAAAGATCCAGTGTTACAAATTTCTTATCTTTTTTTTATTTTTAAAAATTTTATTGAAGTATAGTTGATTTACAATGTTATATTAATTTCTGCTGTACAGCAAAGGGACTCAGTTATACACACACACACACACACACACACACACACACACACACACACACACACACACACACATATATATTCTTTTCCATATTCTTTTCCACTATGGTTTATCACAGGATACTGAATATAGTTCCCTGTGCTATATAGTAGGACATTGTTGTTTATCGATCTTATATATCACAGTTTGCATCTGCTAATCCCAAACTCCCAATCCATCTGTCCCCCAACCCTTTCTCCCCCTTGGCATTTTCCACATTAAGGATTTTTTCCCCTTAGGCTGGATTCCCAGAAATAAAATGACTAGGTTTAAGGTTAAGAATATTAAGCCCCCTGAGACACATTTTCAGGCATCTAGTTGAAGAACAACATCTAAATAGTGAAGCCACCTGAATGGCACAGATGCCGTCAGGCCTACTGCTGAGTCATCTTATTCGTGCAGGCTCTCTGGGGGCACCACTTTACACTAAAATTAGGTCTTTGCCTCTACACTGAACCCCAAACGATTTCTTACCTTTTTAAACATACCATACAAAACAAAACACCACCCAAAAAAGTTGCAAATATTTGTGTTAAAAACTTTTAAAATCTTAAAAAAACACACAAATATTTGCTTAAAGTATTGTCCACAAAAGCAAATATTTGCCTTAAAACTAAAAAAATGTATACTTTTTATGTATTATAGCAAAAATGAGGGTATCTCTCTCTCCCTTTTTTCTCTTAATTGACAAGGATAACTTTTCACAGAGGGGGAGGGTGCTTGAAGAGACCTTCCCAGTGACAGCTACCTTTCAGCCAGGTTGCCCCGGTGTGTGTCACCCGTGCTTTAGCTTGGCTAAAGTAGTCTCTTCACTGAGAAGGTGTTGCTTTGGCAAAGGGTTTAGTCTACCTGACAAGTAATGAATTAGAACTCATTCTTCTTTAAAAGCACAGGATCCTGAGGAAGCAAACAGGTTGCAGTTATGGTACATTCAAACACACTGAAAAGGGGATGTTAAAAGATTAAAAGCCTAGTGTTATCTGACCCTCGGGAGGAAGCAGTACTGCAGTTTACTTGCCAATCTTCATTTCACAGCTTCTCCACAGAGCAACATCTCTGTAGATTAGGGAATTAACCTCAGGTCAAAGGCTAGACCTGATTGGTTTGAGTTTAATCCCATCCCTTTGATTGGTTCAGAGCATGTGTGCTAATTCCAACCAATAAGACAAAAGAAAATGTTTGCTAGAATCTTCAGAGACAGTTTTTCTTTACTCTAAAAAGAATACCATCTCTCTCTTCTGCCCAATTAGTTTCCATTGCTACTGGCAGACATCCAGCTGCCATATTGAGAAGGAGCTAAATCAATTCGAGTTAATTTTATATTACTTACAAAAGTGGACTAACAGATATAGAAAGTATGTTATCAAAACTATATTTCAGGTTGCTGGGTGTTTTATGGTTAAAGGGATTCTGAAAGAGAAAGCAATGTTATAATAAAAGTATTAGAATAGAGTCAGACAAAATTGGTTATTAGTTTTGACTCCACCTCTTACAAACTCTGTGACCTTGGGCAAATTACTAAACATCTCTGATTGTCAGTTTCTTCATCTATGAGATATCTACCCTATTTCAAATGAAGATAAATGTGTTTAACTAAAAATAAGGGATACTTATTAAAAGGGAAGTGCAGAGCAATGTAAACAAATTTTGCTTTTTTAATGCTTTTCCTAAAAACAGTTATCTCTACCCATATTTCAGTCAGAAATTCCCAGAAACTTCTGTAAGGTGAAAATCTGTATACCATGCACTAATTTAAATATATTTCTAGCAGAACAGGATTTTGTGAAGGGGCAAGGTGACTTTGAATGGAATGCTGTAGGCACAATGCTCTCTAAATTAGATGGTATGAAAAAGGATATTTCAGAAAAAAATAAATCATGTTGGTGGATTTCAATACGTCTCTATAATTAACATTCAAGGGGACTTCATTAGGTGATTACATTATCCTTGTGAAATATTACTTGGTTAAAAATATAATTCTGAAACTGTAATACATAACCTGAATGCTTTGGGCAGATGGAATTACTTTCCTCTAGGACAAACATTTATTCACTTCTGCTTTGCCTCTGTAAGTCAGGTCAAGGTTTTTGTTTTAGGGATCGGAAAACTGAGACCCGTGTAGTATTTGGGAGACTTGGTTATGACAGTCCATCTGCTTCCAACATTGAAAAGCAGATGATTTTATAGAGTTACTTACTTCCATTTCTAATCAATCCACCATCCTGTGTTTGGTGTAAATATTCCAGCATTATATAGATACCTTTCTAAAGTATCAGAGTTGGGGTTCTGTCATGGGCTGAATTGTGTCCCCCTAAAATTCAATATTGAAGTCCTAACTCTCAGTAGTTTAGAATATAAGTCTACTGTATTTAAAGAAAGGAACTTTAAAAAGGTAATTTAGTTTTTAGCTTCACTTTATGAGGTACTTAGGGTAGATCTTAATCCAATATGATTGGTGTCCTTATAAGAAGAGGAGATTAAGACCCAGACACTTACAGAGGGAAGACCATGTGAAAATATAGAAAGACAGCCATCTACAAGCTAAAGAGAGAGGCCTATGAGAGAAACTAACCCTGCCCACCATTTGATCTCAGACTTCCAGCCTCCAGAACTGTGAGGAAACAAATTTCTTCTGTTAAACCACTTAGCCTGTGGTTCTTTGTTATGGTTGCTCTAGCATACTAATACAAATCCCATGGGAGTTTGGATTCTGGAGCAGAGACGGTTATATATTGCAAATCTTGCCTTCTCCCTAAATGCTTGTAGTCTGAAGGAGTAATTCCTAAGTCCTCAAAACTGCTAGGATTCAGATAGGAGCCTTGCATGTTGGGTCTCGTTTTTGGAACTGAGTAAGACTTAAATGTCTGAACTCACCAATTCTAACTCTAGTCGACTTCCACCTGTTCTTAGCCCCCGACTCAGGCTGCACTTTGTGACTTGCAGTTGTAGGAAGTCCCAGGGGTGGAGGTTCTACTCTGGGACCTGTCACTAATGATCTAGATTGTAATAGTAGGTGAGTTGACTATCGGTCTCAGTTTCTTTATCTGTACAATGAGTGAAGTAATTTTGACAACAGCTTGAAGTTCATTCTGGCTCTTAAATTTTGGTTCTAATACACAGATAATGATAGTTTAAGGGGAAAAAAATTTAGCAAAATGTGGTTCATGACCCCAATCCAACCCATTGCTTGTTTTTACACAACTCATGAGCTAAGAATGGTTTTACATTTTTTAGTAGTTTTTTTTAAAAGGTAAAAGAAGAATCATATTTATATCAAGTGCTTTATAATATGTCATGCACGGTACTAAATCTTTGCATTTTTAAATTTATTTAATCTTTACAACAATCCTATGAAGTAGGTACTACTTCTCATTTTATAGATGAGCAAACTGAAGTAAGTAATCAAAGGTTACACAACGAATGCATTTCAATTCTACTGGAATTCACACTCAGGGAGTCTTACCCAGAGCCTGTGGTCTAAAACTGCCTCCCTACTTTAAAAAGAGTCCAATGCTATGAGGTTAGTATATTGTGTACCAAAACAGAGGTGCTGGCAACACATTCTGGAGCGTTCCCTGGAAAAAAGATCACTGTGTTTCAGAGAAGCAAGAGAAGGCTTTGTAGGAGAACGAGGGAACACTAGATTTCAACCTCAATTAAGCAAAATTCTATCCCCCCCAGAAGAATTCTATTCTTCTTATTAATAGACCCATATTATTTTAAAATGTATTTAATTATTATTATATTAACTGTTATATTGATGAATAATATTTAATTATTATTTTTTAAAGTTGTGGACATTTGTTTTCTCTCTTTTATATGAGTCCTTGTCTAATATCCTAGATTTTGCCTCCTGTCCAGAAAACCTAAAATATTTACTCTCTGCTACTTTACAGAAAAGTTTGCTGGCCTCTGCTCTAGAATATTAAAGTGTAAAAATAAATTTGGGTGATTGGAAAGATGATCGACACCATTCATATTAACCTTTCTCTCCTTTATTAGCAAATTGTTGTCAGTAAAATTAGGTACATTTCAGCTATGATGCTAATTATATTTTAATTTTTAATATATCATTATAAGTTTAAGAAGTGATTATTGTTTGGCAGAAATAAAAATGTCTTTTGAATGATGACAAAATGGGAATAATTGTGTGCCAAGAAGCATCATACAGTGACTGTTTTAACCAGATATTCATATTTTGTTCCTATCCATGCAATGATAACTGATAACAAACGTTCTATAGATATAAAAAGCAACAACGAGGTAAATCTTTTTGGACGCACAGACTCAGCGGCCATGGCTCACGGGCCCAGCCACTCCGCGGCATGTGGGATCTTCGCGGACCGGGGCACGAACCCATGTCCCCTGCATCGGCAGGCGGACTCTCAACCACTGCACCACCAGGGAAGCCTAACAATGAGGTAAATCTTAATACAAAGTACCATGAACCTAAGACAGATGTGCTACATCCTCTATTTGGAGTTTAGTTTATTATTTTGCTTATTTATCCATGTACCCCCATATGGAAATTTCCCCACTACACACACTTATGATCTGCATAAAAACATTGCCATTATTTGTGTGAAATTAAATGTGAGTTAGAAACTGAGCATGAGTAATTCCTATTGCTTTCGCTGGGTACTTACGTTTTAAAAAAAGAATACATATGGTCCAATGAGCTGAGAATTTTTAGTCCTGAGTTCTTTTTCAGTTTGACCTAGGCCCATCAAAATGTTCAAAATCTGTTCTGCAGAAATGCTAACACATTGCTATTTCTCTAAGTGTTGAAAACTGGATTCAGAATTTTTATACAACTGTACTATTTTAGTGACTCTACCCTCACTATATCCGGTAGTGCATGAAACACCTCAAGAGGCAAATTCTAGCAAAATCAAAACCCTGGGTGTTCTATCATCTCTTCAAACACAACATGGGTGAAAGTCCAAGCACGTTGCCAAGCTAATAAATTATCCTCCTGTCTGCTGCATTTCTGAAAAATAGTACTAAAATTCACTCCAGGAATAAAACCTCATAGTCTTTTATTTTTTGACCTACTACAGGCTTTAACATCTAAGTGTTTCACATATACATATTTCTAATTGTCATCATAATCTTGCAAAGTAGTTTTTATAATTTGATAAAACATCTTAGCCTCAGAGAGATTAAATAAACTGCATGCTTATGTATCTGCTAAATTCTATGTTCTAGATTAAAATCTAGTACGTCCGATTGCAAAGCCTTTATCTTCCCAAGTATTAATGATTTTTCATTCACACAAGTTCTCCTATCCTTCTGTTCCTTTCCACTCCCGACACCCCCCACCAGCTGGCTCAGGTGCCAGTCATGTCCCCTTACCAACTTCACAAGCTCCAGTTTCTCCCCATTCAAACATCTGCCCACTCCCCCTATTACTGATCTTTCAATAATATGAATGGGGGAGAGAGCACTTTGAAAACTTCCCTAATTGACTCCAGAACAATATCTGTCCTTTTGAACTTCTATTGTTCTAATATTAGTTTAATATATGAGTCTAATATAAGGATTAATTTGTCCTTGTATGATAACTTTGTCATCTCTTTTCCTATTAGAGTCAAAGATTTTGGCAGGCAGGAATTTATACCCAGTAAATATTGCTGAACATATGAAAATTCAGCACTTGTTTTTCTGCTCCCTAAAAGAATACATTTGGTTGTTTGTTTTCTTCTTTTCTAAGGAATTATTTTCCCCTTCCTGAAACTCAACAAGGCATTAAAGGAAATATAATAACAGAAGGACCTTACCACAAAAAAACTTTTTTATAAATGTGTGTTTGCAAAGGAAGACAATTCAGCTTTTCCTAGGGAGACTTTTACATCAGTTTGAATACCATTCAAATGACTATCTTTGCTAAATCTTCCATCTTATTGCCATCTTTGTGAAAGTCAGGGCACCAGGGAGTTCAAGGTGAGGTTTTACCCACATGGTGTAAAGCAACACTCTGTCCCCACTTGAATTTTCAAAGATCACTTTATATTGTCTACATATCTCAAAATAGCGCTGCCCTTCTTTGCTGTGGCACTGCACTGTGAACTCCTATTCAATTTGTTATCCACCATCCTCCCCAAATCTCACTCAGCATGACAGCTTCCTGAGTAATACCCCCATAATTTGAATCTGTGCTGAGAGTTATTTTCTCTCAGGTGCATATATTATCTTGCATGTCTCTGTATTAAACCTCATTTCACTTTTGTTCAACCAGTGCCCTGAATTATCTATTTCCTGCTGGGTTTGTAATATGTCATCCTCTTTATCTCCCCTACCTGAAAGCTTTGTGCTGTTTGCAAATTTGGTCAATATCGCATTGACCTTCTTTTCAAGGTCAATTGTAAAAAGGATTGGATGGTAATGATGGGCTCAGGCTCACACCCTAATGGAGCACACAGGACCCACATCCCAATCCTGTGATACCCTGATGATAACCACCCCCTTTGTATCCTCTTTGTAAGCCATTCCAATTTATCCACCAACTCTCATTGTTCTCCAGACAATACTTATCTAATCTCTCAGTGAGTTGTGTGTGATGGGGAGTCAAGTGCCCTGGGAAAAAGAGAAAAGCATCAGGACTATTGTAAGCACCAAGGTGGAAAGGGCAAAGTGGAATACAGTCTCCAAACTTTTTTTAACCTCTCAAATACAGATGTTATAAGGATGAACAGCATTTAGTTAAGAGCTGAGGCTGCTTTAGCCACCATTTCGTGTGTAGGGTGTTTTAACCCTACTTGTCTGTTTTTTAACCCAACTGTACTTTCTTTTCTTAGAGTCCCTCATAGGACTTACTTGAAGCTGAATATTATTTATATGTCATTTCCAAATGTGTTTACCTGTTGTCACCACTTTACCTCAGGTTTATTTCAAATTGTTTATTAAATTTTCAAACCCGGCCCAAATGCTTCTCCCCTGTTATGTTTGGGCTCGCCTGTTTGTATTTTTGGAGAGTAGCAGCCGATGTGTGATTCGGAATTCCTTGAATGGGAAGCAGAGCTCTAGTCTGGGGTCAGTGGCCTGAGGGGCTAAAGATAATGGGCTGTCAATAGATACTGCTATGGCCTCAATTCAATTCATCTTTATTCTTACTTCTCCCCTGCCATGGGGACAACTGATGTTATTTGTCATTAAGGTGGATTTTGTAGTATTTTTTACATTTTATTTTTATTTAATTTTATTTTTCCCTTTCTGGCTTATTGAGATACAATTGACATACAGCCCTATATAAGTTTAAGTGGTACAACATAATGAATGACTCGACTTACATATAGGTACAAGAAAATGTTTTTTCTTAAGATAAGAACTTTTAGGATTTACTCTCTTAGAAACTTTCAAATATACCATGCAGCCGTGTTAACTCGAGTCACTCTGTGGCTCATCACATCCTCAGTACTTATTTATCTCATAACTGAAAGTCTGTACATTTTGAGCACCTTCATCCAATTCCCCCACCTCCTACCTTCTACCTAATGGTAACCACAAATCTGATTGCTTTGTCTATGAGTTAGGGGGGTTTTTTTGGCCAGGGGGCTGGAGGGTTTTATTTTAGATTTCACATATAAGTGAGATCATACAGTATTTGTCTTTCTCTGTCTGACTTATTTCACTCAGCATAATGCCCTCAAGGTCCATTGATGTTGTCCCAAATGGCAAGATTTCCTTCTTTTTTATGACTAAATAGTATTCCATGGGGTGTGTGTGTGTGTGTGTGTGTGTGTGTGTGTGTGTGTGTGTGTACACCACATTTTCTTTATGCATTTATCTGTTGATAAACGTTTAGGTTGTTTCCATGCCTTGGCTATTGTTAATAATGCTGCAATGAACATCAGGGGTGCAAATATCTCTTCAACATAGTGATTTCATTTCCTTTGGATATATACATGGAAGTAGAATTTGTAGTTCTATTTTTAATTTTTTGTGCAACTTCCATACTGTCTTCTATAGCGGCTACCCCAATTTACAATCCCACAGGGTTTGTAATACAAGGTTCCCTTTTTTCTACGACCTCATCAGCACTTGTTAATCCCTTGTCTTTATTGATGATAGCCATTCTAATAGGTGTGAGGGTGATGTCTCATTGTGGTTTTGATTTGCATTTCCCAGATGATTAGTGACATTGAGCACATTTTCACTACCTGTTGTCCATTTGAATATCTTCTCTGGAAAAATGACTATTCAGTTTGTCAGCTCATTTTTTAATTGGATTTTTTTGTTTTTGCTATTCTGACTTTTTAGTACTTTTAGTATTTTGTAGTATTTTAATCTGTATGGATTTTAATATCTTTATAATTTTTGACAAAAGGAATGAAATGGCTCTTAATTCTATCTTTATTCCCCCTTTAATAGCTACCTCTCTGACATCTCCACAAACACCCTTTTTCTTTAGACATTTTAAAGAAGTGTTTTAGCTAGAACTGCATCCCCAAGTGAAAGCTATCCGTGTACCTGTTATACCCAGAGAAGTCACGTAATTTCTCAACAGGTGACATAAAATTTCAATCCTTCCTATGCTGGAAACTGGAACACATGGAATCAGTGTCAGTTCACTATCAGAAAGTTTTCTGCTCCATTTTAGACTCCAGAACTCATAGGGCTAACAACATCAGTCTACCCTCTGAAGCAGTGGTTCTCAACCATGGGGAATTTTGCTTTCCAGGGGATGTGTGGCAATATCTGCAGGCATTTTTGCAGAGAGTGCTAATGGTATCTAGTAGATAGAGACCAGCAATGCTGCTCAACATCTTACAACACATACACAGGACAGGCCCACATCTCAAAATGTCAATAATGTCAGGGATGACAGAAGATATTAAACCAGAAACCCTGGTTTAATACCTTTACAACACCACACTACAAGAAAAATACTCCAGAAAGAGAAAGCAGCCAGGAAGACAAGTGAAGTGACTCTACACATCACGGCTCCCTGGGTGTCAGTGGCTCGCAGTAAAGTTGAGGTGTTTTCCCCAGTACAAGTTTCCCTCTCCATCTGACTCTAGTCGGTCTATAGGGCCCTGTTCTGATCTCAGCGGAAACCACTCTACAGCGTCACAATCCTTTCTTAGCACTACAGCCTCATGAAGAGTCCCTTAATTTCCATTTCTCTAGGTGTAGGACCTCTTATGGAAGTCATTTCTCTCCTTCTCTCCCTTCTGGCTCCCATGGAAGGTTTGGGGTTTTTACATCCTCCTTGGACAAAAGTTCCGTAACCTGTGGCTGCTGTTTGGGGTGGAGGAGGCTGGTTGGTGAGAAAAGAGGGAGGAGGGAGAGAATGAAGAGAGGGCAGAGGGTGGGGAGAAAAGAAAGAGAAGGACTGCTGGGTCAGACAGAGCATTTCATTTCCTTCTCGTTGGGCAATTAATTTACAGAATTTCTTTTTTCTAGCCATGTGCAGCGTGCATCGAGTCACCCCGTTGGTCGTCTCACACCTTCATGGTGGGTCTGTTCCCCGATTAATTTTTGACCTCATGCGAATAGACACTTACCAGGTATCTGATTAGTGGTGGGAGTGTCACTTTCCTTAATGCCACCGAGCAGTCACAGCCACCGACCTTTCCAAGGAGCCCAACATCCTGCACTGATGTCCCAGTGGCACGCCCAGTAGGTAGGGTGACCTGGGATTCAGAGCCGGAAGGGGTGGCTGCTCCCTCCTCATGTGAACTGCAGTCTTCCCTTTCTCCTGTAGAAAGAAAACTTTTGTTTCCTGTCGTCTTGTAACAGCCCCTGACATCTCCTACAGCGATATAGCCCTGCGTTTCTCAGTGGCCTCTCTAGGTATTATTTTCAAATTTAACCAAATGCCATAAAAATAAAGAATTTTGATGGGTATCTAGATCCATGTGTGGACTGAGTAGCACTGAGAGTAATTGTACATTCACTAAGCTTGAATCAGGGCCAAAATTTGCAATGGTCCAAGAGATGAAGATAATTGATCTCATATTCCAGATAATGGTGTCTGATATCTTCCTTGTTCCCTGCTGTTCAGATTTGAGGAAGCTTGACAATTAACAAAAGTGATCTCTTCCTCTATTCTGTACCATTACTGCATGAATAGGTTATGTACCACTCTATAAATATAGAGAGAGTGGTATGTAATCTATAAATAAACATATTTCGTATGTGCCAATCTTTTCTATTAACTAGATTGTAGAGCATGGTGTGATTCACTGAGCACATATGAGTGTCTGTTTTGTGCCAGGCACCACGCAAACAAAGGTGAACCAGACAAATTAGAATATAATCCATCGAATATTGAGGGCTGTCAATGAATCAGGCACTATGCTGAGCCTTTTATAAACGTGATGTCATCAATCCTTATAATAACCTTGTAAAGAAGGAATTGTTTTCTTCTGTTTTTAAAAAGAAAGAGCTCCTCCCTTTCCCAAGGAGAGTTATCATACGTTTCATAAGAGTGATGTCAAAGCTGAGTTAAGGACTTGCATGGGTTGGAATCTCTGTCTGTAAATTCTGATGTGGAATACATCTGATTTGATTTGATTTTTTCATTCAACTTAGTTTTTATCTTGCATACCCATTCTGCCAGATGGTGAAATCTTCATCTCAGTCAGTTTGGGGTAGCAGCCATCTTTTAGGAAAGTTTGTAATGCCTAGGGGTTGTGAGGCTGGGGGTGCTGGTAGCTATAGGGACATCCATTATCCTATCTGTTCCAAAGGGCTGGTCCATGCAGGTCACACCCAGCTCATCCCTCACATCCAATAAAAGACCACTTCCAATCTAGCAAATCCCTCCAGCAGCTTTCTTCCTGCTGCTACTGCTGCTACACTTTGGGAAACGGGTGCTAAAATTCTGTGGCACTTTCATGACATCATTCGAAGATGCCACAGCTCCCTGGACTGGGGCTGCTGCATGGGGCTCCAGGGCTCTCTGCTGAGCTGGATGATATCCCTCTCTCTCTCTGTGCGTCTCTTCCCAGGGGTGGGGGGGATATAGCCCCCTGTGCTCTCAGTCACACACACCTCTCAAGATCCGCTTCTCCTGTCCATCTCCCCTGATGCCTTCTCATTCCTCATTTCTGCTCCAACTCCTTCCTCCTCAAATAGTAGAGAATTCATCTCTGGTGGCTTCATCTGTATGGTGGAAAACTGCTTTTATGCCTTATTATTTTCTCAAACCTATGGCCTCTCTGGGGGCCTGAGGCTTTTAAAAAATCAAAAGGCAAGGATGGACCTTTTCTTGTCTTTTGTTTTCTGCTTTACCTGAGAAAATAGTGCCGGAGACAACTTATTGCTGAGAATAAATGCCCCAGCTGACTGAATAAGGAAAAGTCATAGGGTAAAAAGGGGGAGAGGAAAAAGGCTACACTTGCTATTTTAAAAGAGTAGGAATTATTCAGGTAGACAAGTTAAGGAAGGGATTCCAGGCCAATGGAACATAATAGAAAAAAAATCATCAGAAAAACACATGGCAGGTGGTTTGGAATAGGTGAGGGGCAACCTGTAAGGTGAGGGATGAAAGCTGGGTTGGGGGGGCAGTGGGGAGGCAGGGAGCGGTGTGTGAAAAGGTTTCTAATTCAAGATGGGAGATACTTCTGAGGACTTTTAAGTGAGGAGGTTGTTATGGACTGAATGTTTGTATCTCCCCAAAATTCTTATCTTGAAGCCCTAAGCCCTCATATGAAGGTATTTAGAGGTGGGGCTTTTGGGAGGTAATTAGGTTTAGATGAGGTCATGAGGGTGGGGATCCCATGAAGGGATTAGTACCCTTATAGGAAGAGAACAGAGCTTCCTCTCTCTGCCAGGTGAGGATGTGGCAAGAAGGCAGCTGTCTGCAGGCTAGGAAGAGAGCTCTCACCAGAACCACCAGGCTGGCCCCTCAGACTGCATGACCTCAGACTTCCAGCCCCCAGAACTGCTGTTTAACCCACCCAGTCTCTGGTATTTTATTCTAGCATCCTGAGCTAAGACAGAGGTAATGAATAAACCTATGTTTAGGAAGCTTGTCCTGGCACAATGAGAACAGAAACCAGGCCTCAGCATCTTCTGGGTTCCCCACAGGCTCAAGGCTGAAGGGCAGAGAAGGTGCCCCATAACTACATTAAAGAGAGAAAGAGTAGAGTTTCCAGATTAGAAACACTGCCAGTAAAACAATCCTGATATTTATGTTAACCGGATTGTAACTCGAGCCTGTGGGCTTGAGAGTAACACACCAGAAGGGAAACTTTGATCCCTACTCCTTAAAATTCCATGCTGTGTTTATCATCTTCACAAATGTCTGTGGTAGTTTTTAGACTCTTTTATTTTAAATGATGATTATTATCCCCAATTTGACTTTTCAAATTAAAGAAATTGAAATGTAGCTAATACCTAATCAGAATATGGTTTATTTAAGCTGAATTTGAGGGCCTAAGCACTTGGATTAGTCAATGGGAGATTTTTCCCAGTTTTGTGCCCTAATTTTTAATTAAGAAACAAAACCCTGATTAGTTGCTTACCACATGTACTTAACTAATTCAGAGGCGGTGTAGGTAGAATTACAAAAGAATTGCTGAGGAGGGATCCTAAGTCTCTGTATGGGTTATAGTTGATATAAAGCCTTGATTTTCTTTCTCTTGGAGATTTAGTTTTATTATCCAATTTATAATACTCTTATCTGAAAGAGTTAGTCTGTGAAAGTGGGCTGAATCAAACTGTTCTTCCTATAAAGAGGGGCAATTTAAAAATTTCAGTGAAATGGACCTGATTAAGAGATTGCTGCAGAGTGGAGAGGAATGACCGATGGAGGCCAGCAAACTCTGAAAACGCCTGGCAGAGGAGGCTGGGAATCAGTGTTGCCTTTCTTGGTAGCTGCCTATTTTCTACGATTTCAAAAAGGCGTAACTCCAGGCTGAAGCTGCAAACTCTGATTTTAAGGCAGGTACTTAAAATGACAACTGTTGAATAGAAGCAGTTTCAATTCTACAGTTGAAATAAGGCAGAAAATGCAAACCATATTCCTTTACTGGAAAAACAAAGAACACTGAAATTTATATTACGGTGTTAATCAATGATGTCTGACCTTTTGATGAGTGTAGGTTTTGATAGAAGGAAGGAAAATGGAGCAAAGGTATTGGGTACTTAAAGTAAGATAAGTCCATAGATGAAGGGTTTTGTTGTTTGTTTAAATCTCAAAAACAATTAGCTGAAACATGGAAGACAAAGACAACATTTTTCACCAGTCTGCGGGGAACATGTCAATCATTAGAAGCACAAAGGTCTTCAGGAACTGTATTTTCCCCCACAAAATAAATCATTTCTGTTGACATTTTAAACTGTTGGCTGTATCACTGTCTCTAATCCAGTTCTTAGTCCTAGAGTCACAACTCACTTGTGTGATGCAGTTACTAGCTGTTGTAATTTGTCACCTTTAATAAATACCAAGATATAGGGACAATTGGGTTTTTCATAAACATTAGACAAGAATCAAGATTATACCCCTGTAGGGCTTCCCTGGTGGTGCAGTGGTTAAGAATCCGCCTGCCAATGCAGAAGACACGGGTTCGAGCCCTGGTCCGCGAAGATCCCACATGCCGCGGAGCAGCTAAGCCTGTGCGCCACAACTACTGAAGTCCGTGAGCCTAGAGTCCGTGCTCCACAACAAAGAGAAGCCACTGCAATGAAGAAGCCCGCGCACCACAATGAAAGAGTAGCCTCCACTTGCGGCAACTAGAGAAAGCCCGCGCTCAGCAACGAAGACCCAATGCAGCCAAAATAAATAAAAATTTAAAAAAAATTATATCACTGTAATAATATGAATTTCCCTCACAACTCAGTGTGTTCTCTTGAGTAAAAAAGAAAAAGGTGGACTTAGAACTAGGCTGCCAAGAATTGCATGTAAACTGCACCCAGTCTGATCCTTGCCAGACCCTATAATCTGGGGATAACCATGAGAGTGCGGTGCACTTGTAAAAGCCATCTCTAATATGAGGCAAGGAAAAAATTGGGAAGCCATTGACCTAGTGTCACCCAAATCAAAAACAATCTATACTCAGTCCAGGTTGTTTTTCTGAAGGCAGCCAGGCCCCTATCAAGGTCAAACGGAGACCCTCAGGGGCCACGTCCACTTCCTGACCTAGTTAATAAATGTAGAGACAAAGCAAAAGATGGCATTATACTTAAAACTTCAAAGACCACTTGGCTTTTCCTCTGGCTTTGATGAATTGCATAGATATTTTCCTTAATCAGTTCCGGGGTCTGAGAAAAGCAACTTAAAGCAAACAGAATCTGAAGACAGGCTAACAGATTAATGGAAAGGTTGAAGAGTTGAAAGAGAGTATAGTATGAGATAAAGTGAATAAATAACTAAAGTACCCGCCAGGCTCTCTCTAATAGCCTCCCTAGGACACTGCAAATACATGGGAATTTAATTACACCTGAAGGATGGTCTCTAATGGGCTCTGTTCTGAGAATTTTTAATGTTCTTGTAAACTCTTTGGAATCGTGGTTCTAAAGTCACATATGTTGTTCCCAAATAAATTGGATACACGATGTCTACTGCGTTTTCCTGATGCATCAGTGCTGTGGCTGTATCAAAAAGAGAAGTGGGGGTGAGTTTGGCATGATTCACTCTTCATTAACAAGCTTGATTCCTGTTAATTGTGCTTCCTCTTCTAAGTATTTGTAAGCATGTTTTAAAAAGGGAATTCAGTCTAGAATATTGCCCTCCATTGCCATTACACTCATCTGCTTGTACAATAGTTTGAAAGACTTAACCCTTCTCCCCCGACCTTTTTTTGAAAACCAAGACTATTGCTTCAGTTTGGGGTGCCTCTCCAGGACTCCCCATTTCCTCAAAAATCACTAAGCAGCATTTGAGGGTTGTACTCTTAAGTTCAGAGAGTAATCTGAGATGAAGTCCCTCCACACCAGGACACCTCAGCTTTCCCTTCTCTCAGGTCTTAATTTCCTCTTACATATGTCTCATGTAGTATTTTCTGCTAAAGATAATTTTCCTTGAGAGGAAAGGAAAATGTGGGTTTAATGATTCTTCCCTGTATGTCTCTCACAGGTAGACCCAAAGCACTGGTTCCTCTCTTTGCTTTCTTAACCTTTTGAGAGAGAAAGTTGTACAGAACAAGTCAAGGATTTATGTCATCACGTTTTCTTTCAATATGCATTTCTTCTTCTAGGCCAGAAGCAACCTAAAGGTTTAGACTATGCATTGTAATTTCCCTTCCTGTCTCTAAAAGCCATGGTACTTAGCACAGTTCCTGGTACAGAAGAGATTCTCAATAAATGTTGAATTGGTGTATTTTATAGAGGTGAATGTGAGCACGAAATGTCAAGGGAGATTGTCTTAGTTATTCAGATTCTGATTCCAATTTCTCCCTGACCTTGTCCAGGAGGGTCAAGGATATCATAGGCTACTGAGGATTTCTGGTTCAGAGCGCTGAGGGGAAGAAGGGTATCTTTTTCCCAGATAAAGTCATCTATTCATGACATGGTTCAGTAAGTATGTGCCTTCTTGATTCTTAGTCACACATGAATAAAGTAGGCTCAGAATTAGTGCAGAGAAGGACCTCATAATCCGCAGCACCCTGTATTAGGGGCAGAAGAAATCCTTGTTTGGTCAGTCATTTTTTCTTCTAAGGGTGCACAAAGCTTGTGGCTAAGGTTAGACAAATCTGCAAAATTAGGCTAGATGTTGTTCTCTAAAGGTGCTTCCATTCCTAAAAGTCTACGCATCCACAGGAACCTGAAAAAGTTTACTGCTGCTCAGGAAATGCTAAGACTCTCTGCTAATGGGAAATTGCCCTGCTAGAGCCTGGCAATTCCTCTGTCTGCAGCTGGGTCTGGGGAACACACAGGCGAGGGGCATGTCATTTCCATTTGGGTGACGTACAGGCACCTCAAAGGCGAAACGTCCGAAACCACACTCATTTCCTCCCCAACAAGCCCAATCCCTCTCCTGTATTCCCATCTTGATGATCGGCACCTTCATCTACCAAGACGCTCAGAAGGGCAATTTGACAGCTATTTCTAATGTTTCCATCTCTCGCGAGACCAACCCCACTTCCTCTCCGAGGCTGTGAGTCATCAGGTCCTGTGTATTTTTTCTGCTTAATTGCTGTAATTTGTCCACTTGGATGACTTTCTCACCTGATAACTCTAACAGTCCCCTGTGTACAGTCTTACCTGCAGTTACCTTTTATCCTCCAAAACTCAGCTTGAGTATCACTTCCTCCAGGCAGTCTTCCTGAACTCAACAGTCTGATTTTGGTGCCCTTTAGGGATATATCTGTCAGGGCCCTCACCTTCTGTATTGTGAGTGTTGGCTACCCATGTCTCCTCCACCACCTCCTGAGTTCCTTTGGTGCAGACATGGTGGCTTTTTAGTCCCAACATCCATGAGAATATTTTTACACTGAAGAAAGGAGGTGTTTCTTGTTTTGCGATTCTTCTTTCTATAGATTCTTGCCAGTAATGGAAATCTTTTCTGTTCAAAAACCTCCCCTTCCTTTAACGACAAGAGTCTGTGGCCTTAGGGGTTGCTAGAAAGCCAGCCTGTGAGCCAGCTCCCGGCGTGCAAACTGGGGGCAGCCTATCTACCATGCACACACCTGAATTCTCAGTGGGAGCAGCAAGGCCACAAAAAAGAGACTCTCTCAAGTGGGAAAAATGAGAGAGTGCACCAGAGCTGGGGAAAAGCCCAGGCCATAAAGTGGGCCCTCGTCCAGCGGTCCTCACAAGAGTTGCTTCAAAGAGGAAAGGAAGCATCCTGGCGGCACCTTTGCCAGGGAGGGCAGGAGTGAGCAGGAAAGCAAAGTTGTCAGTATTAACCCATGGGAATGCAAAAAAAAAAAAAAGGGCTGGGGAAAAAAAAATCACTGGACAGGAAATGGAGTGCACCTAGCCTGCCTCTCTGTACTTAACGGAGGTGATGCAGCTAGTTCCTAACTTGACAGAGAAAGAACTGGATGAGGGGAGAAGGCAAAGCTGACCCCCTCTACCCCTGTTCACACACATACACACTCTCACACTCAGCTGGCATCTTGAGGCTACAGTTAAGGTACACAAGACTGCCAGCAGCTAGAGAGACCTCACCTGTGGAAGCAGCGAGCAAAGATGGCCCTTTTTGGAGAAACAGCAGAAGCAGGCACTGGCAGGCCCTAGTTGGCACCTGGCCCCCAGACGGTTACTCTTCTTAACTACAAATCCTTTTCTCAGAGTCATACTGCCATGTCTGGCTGCCATCAGATAAGCATACACTCCCCACCAGCCAGGGCATGAGTACTTCCTTAATGCAAAGTCGATTCCCCCGGGACAAATCCCTTTGATCAGAAATTTTGTTTTGTTTCAGCTCATGGAGACAGATCCCAGTGAGGCTTCTGAGAGTCAATAAGGAAATGTTAATAGATTTACTCTCACTGGGGAGGCCCAGACCAGTGTTTTAATCATCTCATGGCTGCTTAATTAACATGTGTTGGCATTATTTCTGCTACTGTTAGCAAAATGTAAATATTTAAGCGGCATGTATTTTTCATGGAGAGGGAGAGCTGTGAGCAGGGAACTTGAGGCAGAGATATGGCAGCATCTTACTCTCAGCCCTCATCAAACCTCTCCAGCTTTTGGGAAATGTCTCAACCTCCTGACTTTTCCACCTGGGTTTCTTCACCCACACTACAGAGGGAATGCAAACACTTCTAAAGGGGCTTATGAAGAGTAATCACCAACTATCCAGAAAAGTTCTTTGAAGATGAAAACGGGCAAAGGCAGCATTTCCTCCTCTGAGCGAGAGGGCTCAGCAGAGAGAGGACGTGAAGAGACGCGGAATCGCACGCGGAAATGTTTCTACGTCCTTTGCTTTCACTCCGTTTTAGCTGCTCAGGAAGCTGCATATTAAGGAGAAGCGCCACAGGATAGTCAAGAGGATAAGATAGATAACTCTAAAAATAAAGTTGTTCACCGAGAAGCTGTTTATTTCAAACCACAGCAAATGCCCAGATGAATCCATTAAATCTATTCATATCCCAGCTTTTTGGCTTAAACTTCTAGATTCAAACTGTCTATAAGTCAGGTAAAGAGAAACTGCAGAAATAAGGGTTTTAAGTGACACAGAGCAAGCAGTCCTCAAGGGGAAACATTATCGTTCACGTCAGCCTATGAGAAGAGAGTTTTTAATGTCTCAGCGGGACGGCACGGAGACTGGTGCATCTTCAGGGGATGCTGGCCCTTACTCAGAGCTCGTATGATGCAAGAGTTTACGTGAGCAGGGACCCACGACCGAAAGCTGTGGGAAGATGAAAGGGGGTGGAGAGTGAAGTCTGGAACTTCCTACACTGTCTTTAATAGTGAAAAATTACCTTCTTCCTGAGTGCATTTTCATCCTCTCTTCCAGGTTAAACAAAGCAGCTTCCTGAGGGCTTCCATTTTGAATTTAGCCCCAAAGTGCTAGGTTTTAAAAGGGAGGTTGTAGGAGGTGGAAAGACCACTAAAATAGGAATTATATTTCTAGCTCCACCACTTAGGTGGAGCCTCTGTTTCCAAACCCATGAAACAGGGACCCTATAGAGGCTTACAGCAGAGTGGGGAATGTGCAGGCTTCAGATCTTCTGGGCTGAATTCCCATACAGCTAACATACCTGGGATGAGTTACTGAACTTCTCTCTGTGTTTCCTAACCAGTAAAGCAGGAATGTGATCATCATAGGGGATTCTGTGAGGATGAAAAGATAGCAGATATCAATCACTGAGAACTGACAGGGACCCATAGTTAGCGGTCCATTAAAGGTTAGCTGCTCTGATCATCATCATCGTCATTATCCTCTAGACTACCTTGGGCCTGTGTAAAGCACAAATGATTGAAGAAATTCATTGCAAACTACAAAGAACCACATGGATGTAAGTTGTAATTATTTTAAATAAAAAGTCCAGACCTGAGAATCTGAGGTATCCCTGACAAGGTAAAACCATAGTAAACAGCTCTCAGAGCGAGGTTGCACATACCACACACAGCTTGGGAGGGATGGGAACTAGGTGTCAGGAGAGCTCAGCTGCTTATCGCAGCCCTAATGTTGTATGCTGGGAAATTCTTTCACCAGTCTGTGCCTCGGTCTCCTCTTGTCTCCAGAGTGCCATGGCTTCAACTGCCCTGCCCACTGGTCCGCACAGGCAAGTAGGCTACTTGTGCCCTGGGAGAGAGGAGTGTTTCCTATGTAGAAAGCCTGCAGGAAGTTCAGGAAGTGAAGGAGGAGAGTCAGGCATGGTGAAATGTGAAGGAGAAACATGGGGTCTGCAAACCCAGAGCTGCTTTTCCAGCAGGAGACCTGAGGCAGGTATGATATACCCAGAACAAAGATCAACAGTTGAGGCAGGACAGCAAATCCCAAGTAGGAAGGGAAGGAAAGAAAGAAATGGCAGGTTGGCTTTTTTATGGTGGAAAAGGTATAAATCTCAGTCTGTCAACTCAGGTGAGGAAGAAATGCAACTGTATTTTTCTCTTGATGAACTAATTATTGAGCCCCTATTTTGAAAGTGGTAGAGATGCTCTCAAGCCATCCCCATCCCAGCCTTTGTGACTCTCTCTCACACACACTGCAGGAACTACTCGAATGAGCCCTTATTAAGGACGCCTCTCCTAATCACATTCTACAGAATAGCACTCACAACCCTATTCCAATCTCTCTCTACCTTGTTCGGCTTTATTATTTTCTCCACTGCACTTGTCACATTTGATTTATATAGAATTTGTTTATTGTCTGTCTTCCCCAGCCAGAATGGAAGCCCCATGAGGACTTGGTTGAGAATGGAGACCACCTATGGCTGTATGACTTCCATGAGTGTAGACCACTTATGTCAGCCTGACTTAGTTGTCTGTTACAGAAAACCTTTGCCCAGAAAAGGCATGGCTGTAAGCCAATAAATAACTTCACTGCTTACTGCAGGAAATTCCCTCAGAACAATTTATCAAAGACAATGACCTGCTCACCTGACAAACACTTTGCTCATCAACCACGGTTTGCTTAGCAAGACTCATTTCAAGACTCTCACTTGTCTATGTTGGCCAGTCCTGACAGATTATGTCACAATCTCTGTCCAACTTCATTTGAGAGACCCTCCTTAAACTACTTGAGTTCAGACCCCAAAGTCCTATAACATTTTACTTTCAGTTTCTTTCTGAGACACTCTTAACACATTTTTGACCGGAGACGTATTATGGCCACAGGCGTTAGTTTCTGCAAAAATCCCCTGGTCAATAATGTGTTAAAACTCTGTCAAGGTGGTGTTCTCCCTTACCTCAGCAAGTTCTAATAAATTTACCTTTGCTGTATTAACAGGTTGTCTGGTGATATTTTGGGGAGAAACAACATTGTTGTTTATTTCTGTGTTTCCCAGGCCTAGATCAATAATAGAAAACGAATAGGTACTCTGAGAATTTGTGGAATGGATGAATGAACAGAAGAGTGGATGTAGGGTCTCCGTCCTCTGGTTCCTGAAGTTTGTTGAAGGGGATTATGCATTGGCACCTGGTCTGTAGTGCAGGTTCGCAGCTCAGACTGACATCTGTTACATCAGTCATCCCTTAGGTTCCTTGGCCACTGGGTCCTGAAGGATGCTAACGGGTCATTTCTTTGTTCTTGTCTGTGCTGGCTCCTCCAAGCCCTGATGGCATTCTTGGTTATTTCTGTATAGTCACCATTCTGCTGCTTCCATACTCCGCAAAAGTTGCAAAAAACTCGCTAGGACTGTCTCAGCGTTTTATCCATCTTTTTGCCACTTTGACTGCATGGGAAACTGTCAGATGCATTTGACTTTTATGTGCCATGCTGGTTGTTTGTTTTAAGCCTATCCGCCTAAGCGTGCTAGCCATTCATTCTACTCCCAGACAACACTCCACACTTCTACCCGGGGAACTGGAATTTCCCAATGCCCTAGGCCAAGTGTTGGCAAACGTTTTCTGTGAAGGACAAGGTAGTAAATATTTTTGGTTATGCAAGCCATAAGGTCTCTGTTGCAATGATTCAGCTCTGCCATTATAACATCAAAGCAACCATAGGCAGTACATAAATGCATAGGTTTGTATTTATAAAAACAGGCAGCTGGCATGTGGGACAGTCAGAGTTTGCTGACCCTGCCCTCAGCTTCCCTAGAGAATAAAATATAGGCCTTTCCTACTCTTGGATTCACAAATTTATCAAAGTTTAATCAGTTCCCCTCAAGTCTCAGCCCTCTTTTGTGGGGGGCAGGGTGTATGACTTCTATTCAGCCCTTCCAACATTCTAAGCTCTTTACTTTTCCTTTAATCATTTTTTTCTCCCAAGATAAAGTCTTGAGGACAAGAAAAAGCCGGCTTTGACAAATGACTTTTTCTTCCAAATCTATTACTTTATTTTTATACTTCAGCTTGAAGAAATGCCAGGAGTTTGATTCTCTTACCTATTCTTCTTGAGGAAATGATGTGTTATTGGTCCAGTTGGGAGAAAGTAAAAACATAATAGGATATCCCAGGAGGAAATATCAGCTAATGTTTCAAACTATCATTAGCTTTTTATTAAAGCATGGTTCCTGGGGAGACAGGGAAGGAAAGGAAAGAAGGCTCAGGCAGCCCACCAGTGGAGTAGCTGGGGGAGTACACTGTGACTGTGGGGTCCCCCGGAGGTCTTGCTTCACCTGGGTTGAAAGCTCTGTGAACCATGACGTGCAGGCCTTTCGCTAACTCAGGTTGGGGCCAAATGGTATGTTTCCTGCCATTCAGACTGAAGAAAGAATTTAGGTGGGGACTACAGACCAGAAGAGAAATTTGACTCTTTCTGGAGGTGGTATCAGAAGAAAAGAGGCAGGTAGAAACTCTAAAATGATATCTAAAATGATATCACCCATTTTCTTCATGATTGGAAACTGGAGAGTGATGAATTAACAGTTCAGTAAAATCAGCAGAGTGTGGTTTAGCCTGGAAAAAATGATTGTGAGTTAAACCATGGCAGAGGGAGTCTTGCCACGGTTCTCAAAACAGGTATAACCAAAGTTACATTATACATGTGGCTGAAGATATCGCATGAGTTTAATGTTACATATCACAGAGAGTGGCTCCTATTTAGAAATGGACACAGTAGTTCCTTCTCTAAAAATGATTGGGTTCCTGTCTGGGAATAACGAAACTATCTTGCATTTATATAGTGTCTTATTATTTCCAGTGTGCTTCCTTATCTATGCCCCTGTGCCCCTGTACAAAAGTATCTCAGAATAGGAGACAGAGACACATAAAAATGGGTTAAAGGTCTGGGATGAAAAAAAAAAAAGGGACTTCCCTGGTGGTCCAGTGGTTGACTTGCACTGCAGGGTGCATGGGTTCAATCCCTGGTCGAGGAACTAAAAATCCCGCGTGCCAAGCTCTGTGGCCAAAAAAACCAAGCAAACCAAAACCCTAATATTAAATTGGGTAAGATTTTCCCAAATGAATGTTACAGAAGCTGCTTTGGACAGTGGGGGACACTGTAAGAAGAGAAAGCTGGAAAGGGGAACTTTAGAAAGAGGTAAGAAAGGAGATGGACTTCAGGGGGATGATGACAGCAAAGGCAAAGGAAAAGTTAACTTGACTCAATCAATAGGACAATTAGAAAAGAAAAAGAACACAATTTGAGATTAAGGAATAAATCCAAATCCTAGAGGAGCTAGACATGGGGCTTGCATTTTTTTTTTTTTTTTTTTTTTTTTTTTTTGCGTTACGCGGGCCTCTCACTGTTGTGGCCTCTCTCATTGCGGAGCACAGGCTCCGGACGCATAGGCTCAGCGGCCATGGCTCACGGGCCCAGCCGCTCCGCAGCATGTGGGATCGTCCCAGACCGGGGCACGAACCCGTGTCCCCTGCATCGGCAGGCGGACTCTCAACCACTGCGCCACCAGGGAAGCCCGGGGCTTGCATTTTTATGTGTGAGAATTTACGTATGAGAAATGAGATAGTGACACGTAAAATGGACAATGTGGCTTTTAATCCTACTTCTACTTTGTCCTCATCTTTGATTTTATTTTCCTTCACTTTTCCTTATGCTATCTGTCATGTAATATATCTTTATACTCTGCCTTTAAAACTTTCTGGGGCAAGATGTGGCAAAAATAAACACCATGTGCTCTGTTCTGATAATAACCAACACTCACTGCCTCATTTGCTTTGAATGCTTTCGGAAGTGGGTATACCATAATTCAGTGCTTCTCACCCTGAGTCCCACAGAGTCCTGGTGGTTATTATAAAAGGTCTACAAACTTTGAAATTATACAAACATTGTATAGGTGTGTGTGTATAGGTGTGAAATTATACAAGCATTGTGAGGTATACTGAAATATTTTTAGTTACATGTGGTTTGAAAAGTAGCAGATCCATTTAAAATCATAGTTTTCTACTACTGTGTACTCTCTCAATCAAAAGGTACTAAGAGTAGGAGTTTTCATGAAATCATGATTGTTTTTTTGACAATGAAAGGTCCTCAAACACAAAAAGACTGGAGAAATTTTATAGAAATGGATTGCCCTGTTAGAATAGCACAATTGTTTTTTTTTTCCTATTTATGGATGTTCAGAGAATAGAATATCGAAATAGATTAGTATATTGAAGGTCCCAGTGGAAATTTCTACAGAAAATAATTTTAGAACTTTAATTTAGTGGGTGGGGTACTCTCTTTTGTGTATGTGGGACTCAGAAAATAAAGGGATTGACAAAGGCATCAGTTCTATTAGGATTACATGAATCTAAGATCTTTCAAGGCAGAATATAAACACTCCTGGTGTGCAAAGACTTTCCAGGGGGTAAGGAGCATGAATGGCCTCAAGGAAATCAGTTTCTGCCCTCAGTTTCCATAGTACTCTTTTGCCTAAGGACCTGCCTTAGGTTTGCCTAAGGACCTGCCTGGGTTCATAAAAGACCTTCTTCCCTTTACCAAGTAATGCATACCTCTCCCACACATTAAATATTACTATGATTTATTGCTGGAGGTTTGAAAATCTGTTGCCAAAAAAAGGGGAGACATACCTTTCAATAGTTAATCAAGATGCCATAGGTCCATAAAAATTCTTCTATTTTCCTATCATTATATATTCTACTTGGGATAAGCTTGTGTTAGAAATGTGGAATTTTGGTCCATGTTGGGATATCCTGATCCAGATATTTGTTTCTTCTGTCTTCCAGTTGTTTTCATAGAAGTGGGGAAGGTCTCAAGGAAGCAAAGCAAAGAGAGTTATTGGTAGAAGTAGTGAAATGTAGACGTGGCAAACAGACCCTAAGATGAACCCCAATGGGTTTTGTTTCCTCTTGGTGCCCTGTGCTTTGAGTGTGAGCACCACTTGGGACTACTTCAAACTAACAGATTATGGTAAATGTGGTGGCATGTCACTTCCATGACTACTCACTCCTCCTTAGAAGACAGAGAGAGATTCTCTTTGCTAACACGATACAGTAAGCAGGCATATTGAGGAAACCCACATGGCAAGGAAGTGCAAACGGCCCCTAGAAGCCGTAGGCAGCCTCTAGGACATTCCAGAGGACTCCAGCCCACAACCAACAGAAAGCGAGACCCTTTAGTCATAAAGTTGCAAGGAAATAAATTCTGCCAACGATCTGAATGAGCTTGGAAGCAGATTCTTCCTTTGCTGAGCCTTCAGAGGAGAACCTGTCTCAACCTCAGTTACATCCTTGTGAGAACCTAAGCAGAGAACCCAGCTAGGCCAGGCCTGGATTCTTGGTTCACAGAAACTGAGATAATTAATATGGGTTGTTTTAAGCTGCTAATCTTGTGGTAATTTTTACACAACAATAAAAAATGAATACAGTTGATATTTTCATTTTTATAAATATTTTGGTTGCATATGATGATGTAAGGATAATCAGTAAAAAGGAAAGAAATATTTGGAAAAAGGAATAAAAACCCAAAGTGAGGAAGTAAAAGGAAAATTTTTAATTTTTGAATGTCAAAGAAAAGCTGTTACAAATAGATTTTAGGGACTTCCCTGGAAGTCCAGTGGTTAATACTCCGTGCTTCCAATGCAGGGAGCACGGGTTCAGTCCCAGGTCGGGGAACTAAGATCACACATGCCGTGCGGTGCAGCCAAAAGAATTAAAAAAAAAAAAAATAGTTTTTAGATGGAAGATGGTGTGTATCAAATGATTATGGGTTTTAAATACCATTAGTATTATTTTAAAGAAACACACAGTTTTATTCTTTAAAAAACATTTATAATATCCTGGAAATCAAATCATTTATTTAAATTTATTATTCAAATTTATAACAAAAATTTTCGATGTCAGTTTAAGGTATACCAAGGGGTACACACATTTTCAAAATTGTTTTAAGAGGTACATGAGCATAAAATACTAATGAACACAGTTATATGTTATAAGCTCTTTTATAGTAAGGGCTATGTATGTCTTATTTGTATACTGTACTCCTAGGATCTAATGCCATGCCTAAGACATAGTATAAGTTTCATATGTTTTTGGAATTAAGGAATATTATTTTTCCAGAGATTCTGCTACTATTTTTTTAAAAAAGCAGAAAATACCTTTTGGTGGAAAAAAATTCATAGAATACAAAAACCATGACACATAAACATAAAGGTGGTAGAATTTCCTTTAGGAAAGCACCTTTTTCCTATTCTTAGTTTATGTGCTCAAGGACTCCAGGGATGGAGCAAGTGATTCAACCTTAGCCAATCAAAGCATCCAATTCCCCTGGCTACCATGGTTGGTTCAGAGGTAGGCACACAACCCCAACTTGCCTAGTCAGAGAAATTTTGTGGTGATGATCTCATGAATTGGTATGTGACTCAAGCTGATCCTATCAGGCTAATTTTTGAAACTTGAAGAATTATAGGAAGTGGATTTCTTCATCTGCAAAACTGGGATAAGAATATACACTTGATAGGATGTTAGCAAATTAAATGCTGTGACATGTGGAAATTATTTGCTTAGTAAATTGGCAGTTAGAAGGTCATTAATGATGGACATTAATGATTTGATGAGAGAAATTTCTGTGGAATATTGGTGGCAGAAGTCAGACTGCAGTTGACTGGAGTGGATTAAGTCTTGTGAAATAGTGAGTATAGACTACCCCTGTAAAAGTGTGAATGTGAAGGGGAAGTGAGATTAAATCATAGAAGGGGACATGAGATCAGAGGTGTATGTTTTATGCAGTGTGAATATGTTTGTAGACTGAGACAGAATCTGTTTTCCCTTATATATTAAGCTTCAGTTTTAAATCTAAAAATTTTTCATGATAGAATAAACATTTTCTAGATGAAAAAATACAGTTGAACTAAATAAATGTAGTAAATTGGGGGCTACAAAGTCTTCACATTGTATAAATAGACCAGTATAAACAAATTAAATGTCTAAATAAATAAATTTTTTTTATTTAGGAAGTGTTTATTAACTTATAAGTTCAATTGATCAGTTTTGAACTATATCTTATCTAATCAATTGAAAGAAAAGGCTTAGTTTAATACAACTATCTCTGGGAAAAAAAGCACTGCATTTTTACTCTAGGTAGGATCCTTCCAGTTCATCCTTTCTTCCACATTGACTTCAGAAATGAAATGTTCATTTTAATCTCTAATATTGTATTATTTCAAACAAGTAGTCTTTTTAGGCCTCAAAAATTCTTGCTAGAACAAATGTAAATGGAATGGAAATAACCTGTAACTCATCAGGAAAGTTTTGGAATTTAGCAAAAAAACTTAGACATGCCTCTAGGTGCAAAAACAACTCAACATTTAGATGAATATGCAAAAAGAAATCCTATATTATTTGCAATATATTGGTGTATATCTTCTGGAATTTTGAAACATGTTAGATTCCAGCTTCCCCCATTTAAGAATAAAATACTTTAAATGTAACAGATATAAGCACACAAATTGTTTATATAATTATGCTTTTTTAAAAAAAATAGTTATAGTTTGAGAAATTAAAAGAAATGAAGAGTTTTTGTTCCCACAAAAGGGTATTTTTTGAAACAAAACAGTGTATAAGTATTTGAGCTACATGTGAACAGTTTTAAGAGATATGTGTTTGTTCTTGTTTTAGTGAATGATATGTCCTAACTTTCTCATGGATATATCAAGTATTAGATTTGCATCAGTAAATCATGGTTGTTACGAAAGTCACAGCAGCCAAAATTACTTCACAGTAAAGTTAATTCCAAAGTGGGAATGATTCTTATATAGCACATAGTACAGTCTCTTATCTCTGTTCAATAGATAGCTGAAAATCAGATTTTTTTAGTTAATATATATTATACTCAAATCCTTTTACTATCACTACACATCTAAAATCTGTGATATGTAGAGCATGGTAAGCTTCCTGATGTATGTATAGTTAAATAAATGAAGATACACACGTGATGAAAGTAGCAATACACAGAGTACTTACCCTCAGAGAATGCTAAATTGAAATTTATATTAAAAAATAAATATAATAGGCAATAAAACTTCTGTGATTGACTGATAGGCATTCCTCAAGAGATCTATGAGTAAATTTGAACCTCAGAGTCAAAGCAGTATTTTAGCACTGACTTATTTCCTATGATAAAATAGGTTTCCTGAGATTTAACGTGAGAATAAATGAAATTTCTAGCAGCTTCATTACAGCAATGAGACGACTTTAAGACAGTGCTTCTTGAAATTACAATCACGATTGTGAATTTTAAACAAAGCTCGAGTTCAAAATGGCTCAATGTCATGACTATATCTTTTCCTTTAAAATACTTTTAAAGAATGGATAAAAACCTGAATGTCTTGTTTTGGTGCCATAATATATATTTGAAAATATAGCACCCTGGGGAACAAAATAGTGTTGAGTCGGACCAATGCAAAGCTTTCAAATATTTTATAAATCAGATCATTAATAATATCAACTAACACTGTAAGTAGTCAATAGCTATAAGAAATATACAGTTACTGCCCTCTATTACTGGCTTGAAAAGTATAGAGTAATGATGTGAAGTGCTTATTACAGACTTGATAGTTATACAGATTTATATTAAGAATTGGCACAAAAATGATAAACTGAACCACGGAAAAGAGATTTTGAAGCAATTACTAATCAGGAAAAGATTCTAATAAATCAGTCAGCATTAAGGTTGCTCTTCATCAGCTAGATTCATGGTATTGCAAATTATTTACATTTTTAAATGGCTCACCTGGCTTAGCAATGATATTCAAATAATTTCCATAATGTTGCCTGACAAGGACATCTTAGAAAATTGCTTATTTAACTCTGAGAATCTAATGGAACAAGGAAGCAGGGGAGGCAGGAGGGAGTAAAGGAGGAGAGGAAAAAAGCCCCACTAAGCCAGGTAGATGAAAATATAAAGAAAAAAATTGCCAAATTTAATGGAATAAAATTTTATCAAGTATCAACAAATGTAGATTCAACCTATCTACATAGAGTGTATATGTAGATCTAGAATTGTGTAAATATTCTGTGATAGTGTATCTAAAAGTAACATATAATTACAGAATAAGCATTGATATTCTAAGCTCTTTTTCATATATTTTGTGAAAACCATACAGTACATAGGCCTATTTGTATGTTGTAGCCTTTCAGATTAGCATATTTTTAAACTTCAAAGGAGAACAATAGAAGTAACAATATATCACTAACATTACTTTCCAAAAAAAAAAAATAATAACTTTTCTATGTTCTTAAAAAGCCTCTAAGGTGAAACTGTGTTTGGAGTTATATGGCAAGTTCCACAGAACATTCAAATTTTTCCCTATGGTGATATTTCATTATATTATACACCTCACCAGAAATTACTTTCCAAATTACTCTCTGTGCTGAATTGAACAGAGAGTGCATAAGCAAAGAAGGAAAAGTGCTTTGAAGATAAGAAAGCAAAGAGGGAAAAAAAATTCTTTAGCAAATACTCATTCCTGTTGAAAGTATCATTTTCTTGTGCTGGGCTCTTAGAAGCATATAAAATTTGAATCAATCCTAGCTCTCAATGAGCAGACAGTCTACTTGGGCAGAGAGGACTGATAGAATAGGAAATAGATAAAAATAAAAATCTCTACCCACTCTCTATAGATGACCTTACCCACTCCTATTGCTTAAACTATTATCTATATGGTAAGGTCCAAAGACTCCCTGGACATTATCTCCACTCCCACCTCTTTCACAATCTAATTGAATGTTCCAACAGTCCTTTAAACTGTTGCTCTAAAACTACACTACAAGAGCTACTTCTTTATCTACCTTTAAAAAAAAATAATAGCATAACACTCTGGTCATCAAATTTTCCTTTTCCTTCACATCCTCTCATTTAATTAGTTTCCCAGCCCATCTCTGAAATAGTCCTCAAATTTTCTCCCTTTCCACTGCCAGAATTCATAGCATTATCTTCGGCTTGCTCTGTTCCAAGAATTTCCCCAACTAATCTCAATTACTCCAGGGTCTCTTCCTGCAATCCATCCTCATCATTCCTACCAGTTATCTAATAAAAATCTGATCACATAGAGCCCTTATTTAAGTATTCACATTTTCTATCTATAGGGAAGACTAAAATTCTCAGCATGACAGACAAGACTTATCAACTTTTCTAGTCTTATCTCTCCGCACTCCCACCTCCCATACTATATTCCATCAATATTGAACTATTCATATGAGCTGAAAATAATGTCTTTCCATTACTCTGTGCCTCTGCACATATCTTTTTTTGCATTAAGATACCTTCCTTATCCATTTCTCTTTCTGGCAAGTGCTTACTTAGCCTTTAGTACTCTAGTCAAATGTCACTTCCTCTGTGGCATTAGTTTATCCTTCCCATGTGCTCTCATAGCACAATTTTATATACATCTCTATTATAACCATGGCAATATGGTTGTTTTATGTTTTCTTTGCTAGACTGTGAGTCATTTTTGCAATTTTTCCTTGAATTGAACGGATTTGGCAAGTGCAGTGATTCAGATAAACAGTTTGTTAGGGGAGACAATTTACCAAGTCTAGGCTGAGAAATCAGGGAAGGATTCCAGTAACACAATTCACTCTTAAGAATAAGTACAAAACGGCAGGCTAGGAAAGAGAGAAGAACATTATAGGCAGAAGGACAAACATGTACAAAAAGTAATGTTATGTACATTGGTCCCTAAGTATTTGTTAGTGGTAAAGTTGGGAATAGGTATATATATAGGCTAAGAGAAATATAAAAAGGGAATTGACCTTGGTCCTTAAAATAATTTTAAGATGTGCGGAGTACTCAGAGTTGAGCTAATTTGCGAGGATGTAAGATTTTGTTCAACTGTACTTAGCAATTCAAGCAAAGAACATAGATTTTGATATTGATCTGGGTTGAGATTTGTTGGTCAGGTGTGACATAAATGACAGATATAAGGGAAATGAAGATTTTAGTGAGAGTGGTTCAGATGACAATTCTTAGCTCCAGACTAGGTAGAAGAACTGGGAAGAATCAAGGAACATAGGCTCTCTGTGTTCAAAAAACCAGATATACTGAGATTGAAATATTGAAAGTTGTAACTTATGGATCAAATAGGTCTTTATTAAGCCCTTACTATGTGCCAAATACTGTTTTAGGAACTGGGGATATAGAAGAAGAAAAAAGACAAAAATCCCCATAACATTTGTTGAAGTTCAAATTTTCAGGGATAAAGCAGTTCTGGAAGATACAAAGAGCATACATTGACCTGGGAAGGGATGATTGAAGTGTTGTGAAGGTATGGGTCACTGGAGTTTAGAAGAGCAAGAAACTCTAAGGAGAATATATTCCATAAGTCATAAACATGGGTAGGAAATCAGTCAAAACATTTGTTACCACTTGGGTGATAAGATAAAAAGCCAGGTGCAAAAGTCTTCAATGAATGTGAAAGAGTGAACAGGAGATTGCTATGTTGAAGAGATGAAACTGGGCAAAGGAAGGTGTGGTCAGACGCAAAAGTATCACTGGAGTAGGAATGTTTACTTGAAAGTAGATGGAGAGAAGCAGTAGTTGAGAGAAAAAAGCTTGCCCTACCTTCTAATCCCATGGGATATATGTAAAATGAGAAGAATCAGGGTTTAGTTAAGGAAGTGGGAAAGGCATTATGTGAACACTCTAAGGGCTTTGTTCACCATGGAGTGATGAGTGAGGGTTCCACAAACAGTGTGAAAAGGTCAAGGAGAAAGAGTAACAGTGGGAAGTTTTTTCAGAAAGAGAAAGCACAGAAAATTATGAGGATTGGTATATGGCAAACAATAAAGGACTTGAGGAATTACATTTTGGGCAGCAATCAAGCAGTGTATTTAGTCGACTCAAATGTTACAAAAAGCATGGGTGCAACAGTTGAGTCCAGATTCTAGAGAGACTTCCTAAGTTAGATTTCCAGCTTTACCACTTATAGACTCTACGACTTTGGAAATTATATAACATGCTTCGTGTAGAGCTTGCACATAGCAATTCTTAATTATTAGTTACTATTAATGTGCTGAAGCCCAGGGAAGTGTTGGAAGTTGAATGGAGCTAGTTAGTAAGTATAGGCTGACATGCTGGGAAATCAGAGGTCTGAACTGTTGATGTTGAAGCCAGGGCAAGAATAGGTCCTTGGTGGAAACGGAGGCCAGTATATTCAGAAACTCAGAGTGGATTGAGATCTCAGTACATTGATGTCAATTAAAACAGAAATGCCCAACTTAAAGACTCAAGAGCAAAGAATACCATCACCTGGTCTCTGATAACACACTCCCACCAGAAAGTGAGCCTAGTTTTGTGTTTATTTGTCCCATCACTTGGCTCTAAACCCTAGAGCCTGGGGAAGGCAGTAAGACAGGATAAAGAATAAATGTGTCAAAAGCAAATTACACATATTTATGGAGGTGTATGACAAAATGTTATCACTATGTAGGCTGAGATGATAGTAGAAGGACTGGTATTTAAAACATGGGCTCAGAGGACCCGCAAGATGGCAGAGGAGTAAGACATGGACATCACCTTCCTCCCCACAGATACATCAGAAATACATCTACATATGGAACAACTCCTACAGAACACCTACTGAACGCTGGCAGAAGACCTCAGACCTCCCAAAAGGCAAGAAACTCCCCACGTACCTGGGTAGGGCCAAAGAAAAAAGAAAAAACAGAGACAAAAGAATAGGGACAGGACCTGCACCTCTGGGAGGGAGCTGTGAAGGAGGAAAGGTTTCCACACACTAGGAAGGCCCTTCGTGGGCGGAGACTGCAGGTGGCGGAGGGGGGAAGCTTCGGAACCGCGGAGGAGAGCGCAGCAACAGGGGTGCGGAGGTCAAAGCGGAGAGATTCCCGCACAGAGGATCGGTGCCGACTGGCACTCACCAGCCCGAGAGGCTTGTCTGCTCACCCGCCGGGGCGGGAGGGGGCTGGGAGCTGGGGCTCAGGCTTCGGTCGGAGCGCAAGGAGAGGACTGGGGTTAGCGGCGTGAAGACAGCCTGAAGGGGCCTAGTGCACCATAGCTAGCCGGGAGGGAATCCGGGAAAAAGTCTGGACCTGCCAAAGAGGCAAGAGGCCATTGTTTCCAGGTGCATGAGGAGAAGAGATTCAGAACACCGCCTAAACGAGCTTCACAGATGGGCCTGAGTTGCGGCTGCTACTGCAGCCACCAAGAATCCTGTGTGCAAGCACAGGTCACTGTCCACACCTCCCCTCACAGGAGCCTGTGCAGCTCGTCACTGCCAGGGTCCCGTGATCCAGGGACAACATTCCTGGGAGAACACACAGTGCACCTCAGGCTGTTGCAATGTCACCTCGGCCTCTGTCTCCACAGGCTCGCCCTGCATCCGTACCCCTCCCTCCCCCCGGCCTGAGTGAGCCAGAGCCCCCGAATCAGCCTATCCTTTAACCCCCTCCTGTCTGAGCAAAGAACAGACGCCAGAGGTCGACCTACATGCAGAGGTGGGGCCAAAACCAAAGCTGAACCCCAGGAGCTGTGTGAACAAAGAAGAGAAAGGGGAATCTCTCCTAGCAGCCTCAGGAGCAGTGGATTAAATCTCCACAATCAACTTGATAAACCCTGCAACTGTGGAATACCTGTATAGACAATGAATCATCCCAGAATTGAGGCTGTGGACTTTGGGAGCAACTGTAGACTTAGGGTTCGCTGTATGCAACAGACTAGTTTCTGATTCTCATGTTTATCTTAGTATAGCTTTTAACACTTGTTATCATTGGTGGATTTGTTTACTGGTTTTGTTGTCTCTTTTTTTTTAATTACTTTATAAATTTTAATATTTTTTTATTTTATTTTTCTTTGCGGTACGCGGGCCTCTCACTGTTGTGGCCTCTCCCATTGCAGAGCACAGGTTCTGGACATGCAGGTTCAGCGGCCATGGCTCACGGACCCAGCCTCTCCACGGCATGTGGGATCTTCCTGGACCGGGGCACGAACCCATGTCCCCTGCATCGGCAGGCAGACTCTTGACCACTGCGCCACCACGGAAGCCCTATTTTTTATTTTAATAACTTTCTTTTTTTTCCTCCCCTTTCTTCTGAGCTGTGTGGCTGACAGGGTCTCGGTGCTCTGGCCGGGTGTCAGGCCTGAGCCTCTGAGGTGGGAGAGCCGAGTTCAGGACATTGGACCACCAGAGACCTCCCGGATGCATGTAATATCAATTGGCAAGAGCTCTCCCAGAGATCTCCGTCTCAATGCTAAGACCCAGCTCCACTCAATGACCAGCAAGCTCCAGTGTTGGACACTGCATGCCAAACAACTAGCAAGATAGGAAAAAAAAACCCACCCATTAGCAGAGAGGCTGCCTAAAATCATACTAAGTTCACAGACACCCCAAAACACACCACCAGACATGGTTCTGGCCACCAGAAAGATAAAATCCAGCCTCATCCACCAGAACACAGGCACCAGTCCCCTCCACCAGGAAGCCTACACAACCCACTGAAGCAACCTTACCCACTGGGGGCAGACACCAAGAACAACGGGAACTATGAACCTGCAGCCTGCGAAAAGGAGACCCCAAACACAGTAAGTTAAGGAAAATGAGAAGACAGAGAAACACACAACAGATGAAGGAGCAAGGTAAAAACCCACCAGACCTAACAAATGAAGAGGAAAAAGAATTCAGAGTAATGACAGGAAAGTTGATCCAAAATCTTGGAAACAGAACAGAGAAAATACAAGAAACGTTTAACAAGGACCTAGAAGAACTAAAGAGCAAACAAACAATGATGAACAACACAATAAATGAAATGAAAAATTCTCTAGAAGGAATCAATAGCAGAATAACTGAGGCAGAAGAACGGATAAGTGACCTGGAAGATAAAATAGTGGAAATAACTACTGCAGAGCAGAAAAAAAGGAATGAAAAGAATTGAGGACAGTCTCAGAGACTTCTGGGACAACATTAAACGTACCAACATTCGAATTATAGGGGTCCCAGAAGAGGAAGAGAAAAGAAAGGGATTAAGGAAATATTTTAAGAGATTATAGTTGAAAACTTCCCTAATATGAGAAAGGAAATAGTCAATCAAGTCCAGGAAGTGCAGAGAGTCCCACAGAGGATAAATCCAAGGAGAAACACGCCAAGACACACATTAATCGAACTATCAAAAATTAAATACAGGGCTTCCCTGGTGGCGCAGTTGTTGAGAGTATGCCTGCCGATGCAGGGGACACGGGTTCGTGCCCCGGTCTGGGAAGATCCCACATGCTGTGTAGTGGCTGGGCCCATGAGCTATGGCTACTGAGCCTGTGTGTCCAGAGCCTGTGCTCCGCAACGGGAGGGGCCACAACAGTGAGAGGCCCACGTACAGAAAAAAAAAAAAAAAATTAAATACAAAGAAAACATATTAAAAGCAGCAAGGGAAAAACAACAAATAGCATAGAAGGGAATCCCCATAAGGTTAACAGCTGATCTCTCAGCAGAAACTCTGCAAGCCAGAAGGGAGTGGAACATAATATTTAAAGTGATAAAAGGGAAGAGCCTACAACCAAGATTATTCTACCTAGCAAGGATCTCATTCAGATTCAAAAGAGAAATCAAAAGCTTTACAGACAAGCAAAAGCTAAGAGACTTCAGCACCACCAAACCAGCTCTGCAACAAATGCTAAAGGAACTTCTCTAGGTAGGGAGGAAACAGCAGAGAAGGAAAAGACCTACAATACCAAACCCAAAACAATTAAGAAAATGGTAATAGGTACATACATAGCGATAATTACCTTAAATATAAATGGATTAAATACTCCAACCAAAAGACACAGACTGGCTGAATGGATACAAACACAACACCTGTATATATGCTCTCTACAAGAGACCCACTTCAGACCTAGGGACACATACAGACTGAAAGTGAGGGGATGGAAAAAGTTATTCCATGCAAATGGAAATCAAAAGAAAGCTGAGGGCTTCCCTGGTGGCGCAGTGGTTGGGAGTCTGCCTGCCGATGCAGGGGACACGGGTTTGTGACCCAGTCCAGGAAGATCCCGCATGCCACGGAGTGGCTGGGCCTGTGAGCCATGGCCGCTGAGCCTGCGCATCCGGAGCCTGTGCTCCGCAAGGGGAGAGGCCACGGCAGGGAGAGGCCCACGTACCGCCAAAAAAAAAAAACAAAAAACAAAAGAAAGCTGGTGTAGCAATTCTCATATCAGACAAAACAGACTTTAAAATAAAGACTATTACAAGAGAAAAAGAAGGATGCTACATAATGATCAAGGGATCAATCCAAGAAGAAGATATAACAATTGTAAATATTTATGCACCCAACGTAGGAGCACCTCAATACATAAGGCAAATGCTAGCAGCCGTAAAAGGGGAAATCAACAGTAACACAATCATAGTAGGGGACTTTAACACCCCACTTTCACCATGGACAGATCAACCAAAATGGAAATAAATAAGGAAACACAAGCTTTAAATGACACATTAAACAAGATGGACTTAATTGCTATTTATAGGACATTCCATCCAAAAACAACAGAATACACTTTCTTTGCAAGTGCTCATGAAACATTCTCCAGGATAGATCATATCTTGGGTCACAAATCAGGCCTTGGTAAATTCAAGAAAATTGAAATCATATCAACTATCTTTTCCAACGACAATGTTATGAGACTAGATATCAATTACAAGAAAAAAGACTGCAAAAAATAGAAACACATGGAGGGTAAACAATATGTTACTAAATAACCAAGAGATCACTGAAGAAATCAAAGAAGAAATCAAAAAATACCTAGATACAAATGACAATGAAAACACGATGACCCAAAGATGCAGCAAAAGCAGTTCTAAGAGGGAAGTTTATAGCAATATAATCCTACCTCAAGAAACAAGAAAAATCTCAAATAAATAACCTAACTTTACACCAAAAGCAATTAGAGAAAGAAGAACAAAAAAACCCCAAAGTTAGCAGAAGGAAATAAATCATAAAAATCAGATCAGAAATAAATGGAAAAGAAATGAAGGAAACAATAGCAAAGATCAATAAAACTAAGAGCTGGTTCTTTGAGAAGATAAAAAAAATTGATAAACCATTAGCTAGACTCATCAAGAAATAAAGGGAAAAGACTCAAGTCAACAGAATTAGAAACGAAAAAGGAGAAGTAACAACTGACACTGCAGAAATACAAAGGATCATGAGAGATTACTACAAGCACCTCTATGCCAATAAAATGGACAACCCGGAAGAAATGAACAAATTCTTAGAAAAACACAACCTTCTGAGACTGAACCAGGAAGAAACAGAAAATATAAACAGACCAGTCATAAGCACTGAAATTGAAAAAGTGATTAAAAGTTTTCCAACAAACAAAAATCTAGGACCAGATGGCTTCACAGTAGAATTCTATCAAACATTTAGAGAAGAGCTAACACCTATCCTTCTCAAACTCTTCCAAAATACAGCAGAGGGAGGAACACTCCCAAACTCATTCTACAAGGCCATCATCACCCTGATACCAAAACCAGACAAAGATGTCACAAAAAAAGGAAACTACAGACCAATATCACTGATGAACATAGATGCAAAAATCCTCAACAAAATACTGGGAAACAGAATTCAACAGCACATTAAAAGGATCATACACCATGATCAATTTGGGTTTATCCCAGGTATGCAAAGATTCTTCAATATACGCAAATCAATCAATATGATACACCATATTAACAAATTGAAGGATAAAACCATATGATAATCTCAATAGACGCAGAAAGAGCTTTCGACAAAATTCAACAACAATTTATCATGAAAATCCTCCAGAAGGTAGGCATAGAGGGAACTTACCTCAACATAATAAAGGCCGTATATGACAAACCCACAGCCAACATCGTTCTCAATGGTGAAAAACTGAAACCATTTCCACTAAGATCGGTAACAAGACAAGGTTGCCCACTCTCATCAATATTATTCAACATAGTTTTGGAAGTTTTAGCCATAGCAATCAGAGTAGAAAAAGAAATAAAAGGAATCCAAATCAGAATAGAAGTAAAGCTGTCACTGTTTGCAGATGACATAATACTATACATAGAGAATCGTAAAGATGCTACCAGAAAACTACTAGAGCTAATCAATTAATTTGGTAAAGTAGCAGGATACAAAACTAATGCAGAGAAAACTCTTGCATTCCTGTACACTAATGATGAAAAATCTGAAAGAGAAATTAAGGCAATATTCTCATTTACCATTGCAACAAAAAGAATAAAATACCTAGGAATAAACCTACTTAAGGAGACAAAAGACCTGTATGCAGAAAACTATAAGACACTGATGAAAGAAATTAAAGATGATACCAACAGATGGAGATATATACCATGTTCTTGGATTGGAAGAATCAACATTGTGAAAATGAGTATACTACCCAAAGCAATCTACAGATTGAATGCAATCCCTGTCAAACTACCAATGGCATTTTTCACAGAACTAGAACAAAAAATTTCACAATTTATATGGAAACACAAAAGACCCTGAACAGCCACAGCAATCTTGAGACAGAAAAATGGAGCTGGAGGAATCAGGCTCCTGGACTTCAGACTATACTACAAAGCTACAGTAATCAAGACAGTATGGTACTGGCATAAAAACAGAAATATAGATAAATGCAACAGGATAGAAAGCCCAGAGATAAACCCACACACATATGGTCACCTTGTCTTTGATAAAGGAGGCAAGAATTTACAATGGAGAAAAGACAGCCTCTTCAATAAGTGGTGCTGAGAAAACTGGACAGATTCATGTATAAGAATGAAATTAGAACAGTCCCTAACACCATACACAAAAATAAACTCAAAATTGATTAAAGACCGAAATGTAAGGCCAGACACTATAAAACTCTTAGAGGAAAACATAGGCAGATCACTCTATGACATAAATCACAGCAAGATCCTTTTTGACCCACTTCCTAGAGAAATGGAAATAAAAACAAAAATATACAAATGGGACCTAATGAAACTTAAAAGCTTTTGCACAGCAAAGGTAACCATAAATAAGATGAAAATACAACCCTCAGAATGGGAGAAAATATTTGCAAACGAAGCAACTGACAAGGGATTAATCTCCAAAATTTACAAGCAGCTCATGCAGCTCAATAACAAAAAAAACAAACAACCCAATCCAAAAATGGGCAGAAGACCTAAATAGACATTTCTCCAAAGAAGATATACAGATTGCCAACAAACACATGAAAGGATGCTCAACATCACTAATCATCAGAGAAATGCAAATCAAAACTACAATGAGGTACCACCTCACACCAGTCAGAATGACCATCATCAAAAAATCTAGAAACAATAAATGCTGGAGAGGGTGTGGAGAAAAGGGAACCCTCTGGTACTGTTGGTGGGAATGTAAATTGATACAGCCACTATGGAGAATAGTATGGAGGTTCCTTAAAAAACTAAAAATAGAACTACCATATGACCCAGCAATCCCACTACTGGGCATATACCCTGAGAAAACCATAATTCAAAAAGCCATGTACCACAGTGATTACAGCACTGTTTACAATAGCAGGACATGGAAGCAACCGAAGTGTCCATCGACAGATGAATGGATAAAGAAGGTGTGGTGCATATATACAATGGAATATTACTCAGCCATAAAAAGAAATGGAGTTATTTGTAGTGAGGTATGGATGGACCTTGAGTCTATCATACAGAGTGAAGTAAGTCAGAAAGGGAAAAACAAATACCGTATGCTAACACATATATATGGAATCTAAAAAAAAAAAACCAAAAAGGTTCTGAAGAACCTAGGGGCAGGACAGGAATAAAGACACAGAAGTAGGGAATGGATTTGAGGACATGGGGAGGGGGAAGGGTAAGCTGGGACGAAGTGAGAGAGTGGCATGGACATATATACACTACCAAATATAAAATAGCTAGCTAGTGGGAAGCAGGTGCATAGCACAGGGAGATCAGCTTGGTGCTTTGTGACCACCTAGAGGGTGGGAGGGAGATGCAAGAGGGAGGGGATATGGGGATATATGTATATGTATAGCTGATTCACTTTGTTATACAGTAGAAAGTAACACACCATTGTAAAGCAATTATACTCCAATAAAGATGTTAAAAAACAAAAAAAACAAAAACAAAAAATACGGGCTCAGTCTTTTTTGTTTACTGTGTGACTTTGGTAGTAACATCTACTGAGCCTCATTTTCTCTAGTATGGAAATAATATATATTTACCTTACAGTGTTGCCACAGGAATTAAATGTACAAAGATATACAGGGTTCAGCATTATAAGTATTACTATCAAATACTCTTTAAATTCTATCTCTTACCTACTACAGGACCACAACTGCAAATCCAGACCTACAGCACATGAGATTTGTGTTTCCTGTTGCCACTGCTCCAACATGTGTGTCATTTCCTGAAGTTTTATCAAACCCTCCCCCCCCCGCCCCCATTATCTGAAAAAGGAAAACAGATGTTTTCATGATCATCCTGTAGGAGAAAGATAGAAGACAGCAAAGAGAAAGTTCTGGCTCTCTAGTGCAAAAATGCACTAAAAGTAAAGATCTTATGATAAAAATGTACAAGATTTACATCCAAAGGACAGAAGAAATGTTATGTAATGTAAAATTGTGTCAGGGATAAAAGGTATATAGATAAGCAACCAGGACCAAGAAGAATCACATTAAAAAAAAAAGATCTTTTCTTCATCTTCCTTTGACTGAAGGGTTACCATGTGGATAGTTTGCTTTTAGTGTTGGTTGTATAAACAAATTAAAAAAGTATGTCTCCTTCTGGCACTACAAATCTAACAAAGCTAGATTAGGTCCATGATTGATTTTGATCATGTCTTTATGATAGCATATAAAAGTATAAATTTAGGTTCTTAGAGAACACATAATACTTTTCCCCCCGGAAGGAAGACAGGGAAAGAAAAGGGTACACTGTGACTACAGATCTCTATACAAGTGTTCATTGTTGAATATGAATACAAAAAAGGAAAAGGACACACTTAACCATGTTTGCGTTTTCAGAAATCCTGTTAAATGTCATATGACTTTGCTGCTTTCTGTGTCTTGTTTTATCAGCTCAATTGTCTCCTATCACTTGCTTCAACAAATCTACAAAGACCCACATACTTAAGCTCTCCTACCCTAACAGAAGACAACATCCTAACTACTCTTGAAGAAACAAATCAAACTCTCGTGTATTAGTATACTAGTACCTGTGTATGTCATGTTCACATTTAGAATTTAGCAAAAATAGGTGACAAATGAAAACAAAATTTGGATTAATTCTGCCAATTATTTTGCATTTATTACTCCATAAGTTAGACCAAGATGGTATGATACTTATGCAGTAAATATATTAAATACAGAATGAATGAGAGTTCTTTGATCTCCTTAGGTCAAACACTATTAAACTAATTAAAACTAAATTACATGTTTAATAACAATTCATTTAATGTGTCAAAAAATTTGACAGTCTTTGGAGTTTCTAAAGTGGGATCTGACCTAAATTATCAACTCCATACATCATCGCAGTTAAGAATGATGAATAAAGAGAGACACAGAAAGAAAACATACTTGAGGGAGACAATATATTGGTAAGGAACTTCTAGAGTTCTAGGTCAGGTATAGCGATTCAGTGATCAGAAAGAAAGCAAATGCTAACAAATAGTTTTGGCAGTTCTATTTATCTAATATAAAGCACAGTATTCCCAAAGATATCTTACTTGTCTACTTGATTTCAAGTAATTCTCATTAAACTCAAACACATATGACTTTTGTATACAAAATGATAAGCTAAGGTAGATAGCAAATTTAGAGGAACAGATGGTGAAGAAAAATATGTTGAATTTTCAATCAAACTGTTTTTGAGTGTGGTGGTAAACTCAAGAATATATTGCATGTATAAATCTGCTTGAATTAGCTGAAAGACAAAAATCATGGTTAACATACTACTTATTAGCAAGTAATAGTTAAGCTTACTGTGGGACTTGAAACTTTTTTTAAAGGGGTCTTTGCTCAACTACATTGTCTTTTGACTCAACAAAACTGATATTTCAGATTTAAAATTTCTATATTACTTAAGAATAGGGATTCTAGAATTCTCAAGCCAAAACGGCAGCATGAACAGCTTAGGCGGTTCAGGCAATATTCCTATGGGAATTTGAATCACTGCCTAAAATGGCCCTAAAAGTACAGTGGCTAAAATGGCTTTGAAATTTCATTTTAAATCTTCTGTTGTCACTTACATGCTTTATGTTTTGCATTCTTCTGATATGTCCATGTTTGTTTTAATGGGAAAATATTTTTAAATTACCACAAAAAAAGACAATGCCGAAACCATGCATCATGTTTGTTTCATGGATTTCTTTAATCCTTATCATATAATTAGAAAGGTATGGTCATGGGGTCTAAATCGTCAGAGGATGATACAGCATTAGAGTAAGGATCTTCCTTTTAATGGCACTCACTCAACGAGATACTTTTGGAAGTCTTAATTTTATATTCTTTAGGAGAATTTAGTATCAAGTTTTATTTGAGGTTTTTATATGGACAGATTTAAACAAACTTAATACTTGTGATTTTTTTAGAATTAGGAAAAAAAAAACCTCTATATTTAAAAGGTATATTTTAATGAGCAGGGTAAATTTATCAGCTTTGTCACTCCAACCCTGACCCTTCTCTTAAATCCACTTTACCAATAATTGTTTAAAAACACGGATCTTAGAGTCCAAATGTTTTAGCATGACCTGTAATCTGACCTTTTCATACCCAAACACATTTCTCTACTGCTTCCTTGTCTCATAATTGGTGACCTAGCCATGTTAAACTTTTAGTTTCTCCAGGGTGCCATAATCTTGACTCAGTACTTTTTTTTTTTTAAACAAACTGTTCTGTCTTCAACACTTCCCTTCCTCATCCCTCTGACCCAGCTCTCAACTGTAACTACAGTTGACCCTCGAACAACACAGGTTTGAACTACATGAGTCCACCTAAATATGGATTTTTTTTTCAATAAATACATACGTACTGCAGTACCACAGGATCCTCAGTTGAATCCCCAGATGCAGAACCAAGGGTACAAAGGGAGGACTATAAAGTTATAAGCCCTAACCCCACGTTGTTCGAGGTTCAACTGTAGCTCCAAGAATCCTTTCCTAACGGGTAAAGGTTGAGTATACTACAACACTGCCCAGTAGTTTCTGCATAAAACTTACCAAACTATACAACTGCTATTATTTCACATCAGACTGAAAGCCCCTTGATAAGAAGGAACTGTGTTTCATGCTGATTCACAGCTTCTGGTTAGCATGTAGTAGTATTTGCAGAATGAAGGTGTTAGCAAGTAAGTATGGTTTGTTTCTAGTTCGTAGAAATACAGTTTGAGGAGTTAGTGGTTCATTTGAAAGCATAATACTGGATGTTTTATACTGACAGCCTTTTAAAACCGAAATCTATCTCTTCATGTGTTCTCCTGTAATTTTTACAAATAAATTCAATTATTATCTAACAAAACAAAAATGGAAAGGGAAAAAACTAACCACGAATAATTTATATCACTTTGTTATTGTGGTGTAGAGAGAAAAGAGCCATGGGCTTTGAGGTCGAAAATTACCTCCATTCGTTCAGAAAATTGTTAAAATAATCTCACCTTAAAATTGGTTCAAAAGGTGATTCTTTTTTCTATCACTACAGACATTCCCAAACTGTATTTCTACAGCAGTAGATATGAAGTGCTTGCATTAATTATTTTGTTTGAAACTAAAAATAATCATTTTTATTTTGAAAATATTTTAATATTTGCCATTTTTTGTTGCCTATGCTATTAAATCTACACATTAATTTGGCAATAAATATACTATGATTACATAGAGTGCAATATTTTTAGTATTCATGACTGGTTGAAATTAATACTATTATCATCTCAGGAAAGGAATAAATACCATGACCAGATTACAAACTAATGCTCAAGAGATTATGATAAACAAAAACTAGAAAAGAAACATATTGGGCTTTATCTTTTTAAGCATGATTCCTGTAACAGCATAGACAAGATGGAAAGGCCATAGACGAGAAAATAGGCTCAGACTAACATGGCTTGTTCAAGCTGCCATGATCTATAAATGGTGATGCCCAACCTCAAACCCTGTTTTCTCATGTCCAGCATCACAATTTGCTATATACCTTCTGTCATAATGTGAATTGGCCTAGAAGCTCCTTGAGAGTAGACAACTCTAACAAAGCATAAGCATTTCCAGAAACTGCCATATGATGCAAAATCACACAATAAAAACCACAGGGCTTATGGGACACAACACTCAAAAACATCACACAAAAACAGAAACAATAAAAAAATGGCAGCACACTTTTGCATGTTAAATGCTTAAGAAATATATAAATACTATGACACCTTATTTTTAAAAAAAATTGAAAGCTTGCTTGTGGAAGTGGGTGTTGGAAGTGTTGTAGTTTGTGAGTCATCGTGGTGTTGGAAGGATTGTATGAAATTGGACAGAAAGTTGTTAACACCAGATGTGGGTAAGTGTGCCCCCTAACGTGAAGAGCTGAGGTAGGTAGCTGACAGATGTCTGAGGTGTATACATGTGTGCACCTGGTGTATTTCTAAACAGCCTGGATTAGCTGGGTGCAGTTTTCTGCTTTCCATGTTTCCCATGATGAAATCGCACATTAAATGCAAAATGCATGGAACACTTAAATTCTTCCTTAATATATCAAATATGTTGGAACAAATGTGCATTTTCAAAGTTCAAAAAGAAGAGCTGAGTGTACAGTGGTTCCATTTATCTTTCATTCCCTACAATGCAAATAGCAAATTCCAACAAACGTCTTTTGAAAACGTATAAATTAACACTTATGGGAAAAAACTTCCATAAACGGAATGCCAAGAATCTTCCCCAAGCAAGAGAAAGAAAAACTACCAAAGGAATGAATCTGTATTTCACATAATCCTCAGAGTGAACATATGAGGCAGATATTATCTCTATTTTACAGATGAGAAAATTAAGGCTTTGAAAGGTCTCATCACTACTGGGTAGCAGAATAAGGTCTTTGAATACAGTTCAGTCTAATGTCAATGCCTATACATTTTCCAGAACAAAAAATATTTATAATTTATAATATACATTATAAAATTCCAAACTCAGGGAAGAGACAACTACTGCAATGTTACTATGGTCTCCCTGGGGCTGTTTTACTTACATCTTTAAAAAACAGCAGTAATTATTCCTTTGAACGTATATATGTACTTTAACTTCTATGAATCATTACTAAGTGAATTGGAACCACCTTTTTAGAACTTTACAAGTGTCAATGTAAGAAGCTTTTTAACCACAATTCTTTGACTAATTCTCCACTAGCGTTGAACACACTAGTGATAAATATCATTAATACTTCAGGTTTCTGGAGCCTTTTAGTGATTTCTACTGTCTGGAATTGTTACAATACCAGAAATTAAGAAACAAAATTTTAAAAAAGGGAGGATTTTAAGCTGAACCAGACAAAAATAGAAAAACATCTGAATATTACAATTTGCACCATCATTTATCAGTTCATTAATCCTTTTAACTGGTTGGTTGTGGTTATAAAAATGTAAGTCACAGGAGCAAGAAATTAACTGCAAAGAGAAGATGGATGAAAAGTGAAGAGAAAAACAATATAAAAGTGATAGCTAAAGCAGCAACAAGGTTTAGAGACAGCAATGGGAGTGGTACACAGGAAATACTCAGCAAGACAGGACAATAGAGAAAACTGCTAGCCACAACATGAAAAACTATGCTAAGGATATGGGTAATAAGTCACTGAAGGCATAGTACAGCACAGCTAAATCTATATTTTTATCACAGCTCTAACTCAGTTAGCAGCAGCATCACTAGTAAAGTTTAGGTACTGCAACTTCAGAACTGTGCTATCCAATTGGAGTTGGGAAAGGAACTGAAGCAGCATTCAGTGAATAGGAAAGCTGTCTATTTACCAAAATGACCCAAGGGTCATTTTATTATAAAGTATGATGTAACAGAGACAGGGCTTAAGAGTGTTAATTTCCAGTCATTTAACAAAATCAATTCACATGGAAGTCCTTTCCCTGTCAGGCTAAACTTGATGTTTATACTAAATAAAAAATCGTATTGATTTCTGTTATTAGCAATTTACCTATTATCTTGTACACTAAATTAATTTTAATTTATGAGTAACAGCAGGCCTCTACTTCCTTTAATTAGTTTAACACATTGCCGGACTAACTGGAAACCCAGGTACCTGTAATCTAATTACAGGTAAGTCAATACAAATATGTTGCTAAACTGTTCACCTGACCTATCTAGAACAGTTTAAAATGAAGTTAAAACTATATACATAAGGTTCTTTTCAGCTCTACAGTTATTCCTTAGTGTTAACAGTACATATCTCTCGAATAACTTGAAATTACCAAGAAAATATAACAATGTTCACACTCAGCAAAATAATAAGAAAAAACTTTTAAGCTGATTTTCACTGAACTGAAAAAAAAATTCTACTAACATAGAACTTGAATGTCCAAATGGGTCACACCTACCAATCTTGTCAAAATGTAGTTCAGCAGGTCAGAGGTGGGGCTAGATATTCTGAGTTTCTAATAGGCTCCCAGGTGATAAGTGCTGTTGGTCTGGGGACTGACTTTTGAGTAGCAAGGTTCTATGATCTGAACAAACTGTAATGTTGACAAGCTAGGCTAGCCCAGATATTGCTGCAGAATAGTGACCATGACCAGGAATAAAACACTGTAAGGAAAACATTCCAGAAAACCTGATGATGAAATAATACGTCTGGGAGGTGATAATACGGGAGGAACAAGAAAGATCATTAAGTTGGTAACTGAAGCGGAATGAGGGAGGTTTGTTATTTTCTAAGCACTAACACCAATTAAGAGGAATACTCTTTCTGTCCACTGAAATGGGAGGGAGGCATTAAGTTGCACGAAGTGTGGCTATAATGTGAAGCTGGAAAGGATATCTTTGTATTTGAGGATCTCACACATAATTTCAGCTTTTAAAATACTAACGGTAGCTCCTTCTTTACTTTTTACATCTTTGCCTTAGGAAAAACTTGAGACTCAAACAACTCATATGGTATTTATTGAAAAGGAACTGATTTAATAACCTTAAAATTGGTTAAATGTCATGAGATTTGATAAGGGATTATTAATGTCCAGACATCCTAATCTTAACAAAATTTTAAAGTGTGTTGAACAAAATATCATACTATTTAATAAACATCATAAATATTTGCAGTATTTTTTAAGTACAAAAAAACTTAAGACTACAGAATACAGAACAAATTCTCTTTGAAAAACCACCACTGAACTTAAAACATACTAAATTCAATGTAACGATTACCTGTGGAGAAGGGATATACAGGGGCTAAGATCAGGGAGAGTACATAAAGGATGTCAGTTCAATCTGTAATGTTTTATTTCTTTTAAGTCATATATTAAAATTACACAAAGTATGGAAGGTATTAGGTGGTGAAATAGTAAGTGCATAGCTGTTTATGTTCTTTGTATTTTTCTGCGTATCTGAACACTTCATTTTGTCCTTAATGTGGGCAATCTGACACTTGACTTTTAACATTAATACTTTATTGGCAAAATCTAAAACAAAAAAAGATAAAGGGAATAAGTATACTTAGGAGAATAAAGAATAACTCCAAAATTAAGGGTTTTGATAATTGGTACACATATCCTAATACTCTGGCTTAAAACTGAGATTTTCTACTGAATTCTTACCAACAGATTTTCTTGAAACAAATATTTAGCCAAAATAGAAACCTATGTATGTTCAATTTCACTAAACAGTTCCATACCCTTTCCTCCTGAATGAAAACACATTTTCAGATTTTTGCTCTATTTAAAAATATTAAGGCAGTGAGGAAATATTGTTTAAAGTCCCAAGCTACTCATGAGAATGTCTTTTCTTTTCATATTCTCCAAAGACTTTGTTAAAATTACCTCTGTTTCACAGCAACCTTTAAAGGTATATACACAGAAAATCTCATTTTTAAATGGAGTCCATAATTAAATATGTATCTGTGTTGTGTTACTAGGCTATCTAATAGTTCAAACAGAAAATACAAGGCTAAATCCAGACTCTCCTTTCATTTGGCTTTGGGATGCATTATAGACTTGCATTCTACATCTTTTTGCTTTAGCAGATGTTATCAGTTAAAAACTTTAAAAAAAGTCCTCTGTAGCAAAGAGATATCGGGGTATTATTTATTGTAGATGATAACTAAGATCTGGCAGACATGAAACTGACATTGCAACTTTTCCTTCTACATAGCAATTTATCAATTGCATAGCATTTCTGCATTCCTACTATTTGAGTTTCACAGTACCCTGTGAGGTGGGAAGAGCAGTACTGCCTACATTTCCCATACACAAGGGATACTGAGGCTTAGAAAAGTAACTTGTCCTTTTCTGCTAACTATATGTTGATCCAAAAATAGAAATAACCAATTACCACAATCTGATTATACTAACCTTATATTTTGAACTTTAAATGCCTCAAAAGTGTTAATATATCCCTAATGTAACTAAATATAATGATTCCTTAGTCCTGGTTAAGCCAGGGTGTTCTTAGCTGCTTTCAAATATTAAATTAGATTTCTAACATTAAATGTAAACTTTATGAATCCATTCCGTAAGTAGGTATTTTGAAACCCATTTTCCAAAATAAATCTTAATGTCAAAAAATCAGTTTCTCAGTTGTAGGAAAAAATAATCAAGTTATCTTTCTTAATATTCAAGGTAAGACCTCTATTAAAAAGCAGCTGCATCTTAAGAACACTTCACAGTTAGCTAGCTCGCTTGAGAGAGAAGACTGAGGCATATGGTGGTAATAATAATGATGACAAAGCTATTATTTTCACCTAATTAAACAATTTACTATATGCTGAGGACTGGGTTAAAATAATGTACGAAAATAAAGCACTCCAAAATGTCAAAATTCTCACTTCACTGGCTTTTGCTTTGGAAGGAAGGTTGCACTGGAGTGCACCCTAAAAGACTGAGGAATCTGACACTCCCTAGGCAGGAAAAACTTGGGTTTCTGGTCACTCCTCCATCAGAAATACTGGGAACTCCTTAGCTCAGTAATTGGAGCAACCCCAGTTCCCACAAACATCTCAGAACTTCTGTTTCTTCTTCCAAGCCAATCCCATCCACAAGGAACTACCTGAAAAACAGATATAGCACCTACTTTCAGATATTTCAACTACCACCCAATACTGAGAAAAACTTCTGTTCGATTACTATTCATTCATATTATGGGTTTTTTACAGACTTTTTAGGCTCATGTGCTGTTGCTAGAGTTCTTCTGTACTACAGTGCTATTTTAAGAAAAAAAAAATTGAGATAACTTAGCTTCCAAATCACCCCCCATGTCGACCCAAATGTAAACAATTATTTACTATATTCTTTCTTTCTCGGAAGTGACTGAATTATTGTATTAATAAAGCAGACTTAAATGAACTGCATACGCCTTCATTTGTTTTTAACTTTCCTAATGTATGAGTATTGCATAATTGTCAGAACAAACTTAAGGAACATGTATAACAAAGTTATCAGACACCAAAATGCCTGTTTAAAAAAAAGGTGACCCCCCAAAATATTGAGTACTACAAATAGCACCCTAATCGAAACCCTTTAAAAAGTGAAAAGCGTAACATCACATACTACCCCTTAAACTTTTAAATACCTGAATGTGTATCTTCCTTCCCACCCAAGGCAAAAGCAGATGGTATACTGTTTCTTCCCAGTAACATCAAGTACCCTTTGTTAAAACTCACAAGGTAGGAAATCTTTAGCAGACACAAAAGATGAAAGATGAAACTGCAGCAAGAGAGCATGGCAAATCCAAAAGATCTATTAGTGCATAAATCTACTGGAAAAAAAACAACAACAACAAAAGAGATAGAAAGAATTAACAAGATACAATAAAAGTTATGTCTTTAAAGCAGTAGATTATAACAGGGTGGGAAATGTTTAATATGTGTCCTCCTGAAAAGCAGTTACCATCTTTCAAATTAAAAAAAAACCAGCTGGTATATTTTCACAGCATCTAGATTTATTTATGGTATAAAGCCATAGAATTGTAATATTATTATTCCTTTCCCACCCTGGCAGAGAATAAACATGAATTCAGAAGCACAGTGGAGTGAAAACAAAGAAGAAGAGAGAGAAAAGGCAGCAGAGAAAGACAGAAAAGGTGAATACAGAGCTACAGAAGTGTTTATTGAGCATGCTACAGAGGTAAGCAGAGTACACACAAAAGGAAATTAAACAACCATCAAACCTCCCAACTTTGTTAGAAAATTAATTTTTAATTGTGCCGCTTTCAAACTATACTGAATTTTACATTTCTAAAGATGTAAAAACTCAACTAATAGAAAATATACATGACCATTCTGTCTACATAGATAACAGAATCTATGAACCTTGAAACTAAGTACATCAATTTGAAAAAGTATTGGTCATTTAAACAGAATCAACAATTCAGATTGACAAGAACTGTTCAAATTAATTTGACCTGTAGATTCTGAGCCATGTTTTTATTAAAGTCAAAGTCAGATCTATTCCTAAATACAAAATATTTTGAAGATTTATTAAAACTGAATATTACAATGCAAGGTAAATTAAGACTAAAGGCACATAAACTTTGGTCCCACCTGGTTGTCAGTTTTAGAAAACTGCCACAAAATTAATCTTCCTGCAAATTTTCGCAGTACACTTTCTTTTATCTTTGAAAAATACATGCACCAGTTCCTGAACTAGCTAGACCAGTCTGCACATGCTCAGAAATCCACAACCGTATTCCAAATCTTAATTACAAACTAAGGATGGCAATATATATTTAAATGCACATAAATCATGTCAACTTCAAAAACATCTACGAAAAATATTCAGCCACAAACAAGACGTTACTTAGTGCTGACATTTATATGATACGTCCCACAAGAGTGTGTACAAAAAGGTTAAGATTCCACAATGCTTTCCACGTAGGGCTCAAACTTACAGAAATCACTTTGTTGTCTTAAGAAATTAATACTCTGCATCTTGTTAATTTTAACTAATGCCTACATTCATAACTGAATCTAGACCAGAATTGTGAGATACAAAAGGCCAATGTTTTTTTTTAAAGCAATAAAGCCTAAGGTAGTAAAAACTAAAAAAATACTGCTTTATTCTTTCAGTATTATGTATCTTATTTGATTAAATAGAAAGAAATGTGACAAGCCAATAATTCAAAATAAGTTCCAAGCAGGAGAAACAAAAACTTAACCCTTTTTACACACCCCTGCCTAAACATATTGTTAATTCCCATTTAACAATGTGCCCTAGACAACCAATTCCTTTCTTCTAGTAAATGCACAATAGCAACACTAGTTTTCCTTTTTAAGGCACGTATGTCAACTAAGTTGAAAAAGGAAAGTAAAATTAAAATTTTAAACAGACAATAAAAATGGCTTCTCTACAGAACAGATGAAAAAGAGCAGTTAATAACTCTGCCTTTACATATGCCATTTCTTTTTATAACCAAGGAATGATAACAGCATGGGAAAAAAGAAAAGAAAAAAGAAAACAACAAAAAAAATCAAACTCTGGTCCCCACTTTTCTGAACAGTCAATAGGTGTTGACACCAAACAATGTGATTCATCGCCAATCTTCATCTCCCCTTTTTTAAATTGTTGACTTGGAGAAAGACACTCTCAGATGATGGTTTTCACCAAGGTTATAATTATGAAGATCAATCAAGGCCTGAATAGCTTCTTCCACTGTTGCCATCTGAAGAAGAGCCATTTTGTGATCTCTTCTGAAACAAAAGTATGAAATTAGATACTTCATAAAAATTAGGAAGGGCTTAAATACTTAACTTTTGCCCATTCCAGAATCAAAGACGTCTAGAAACAAAAAGAACTACTTGAAGAAAACTTTTACTTCTATCAAGTCACTAATTTAAAGACAAGAAAGCTTGCTTACTGAAAAAACTTAAATGCTTTCACAGTGCCCCCAGTGTTAGCAAACAGTGTTCGTAGATCCTCTTCTGCTACTGAAGGACTGGGAAAATTAGAGAAAAAGAGTAACAATTAATAAAAAATGTTTATATTTTCTTCCTAAAATGTATATCCTTAATAAACTACTCCAGCTTTAATACTTACGGGATATTGGATAGGTGAAGGGTTGCAGAAGGAGGAAAAATGTTCTGAAAATTTTTGGATCCAGGTTTCTTGAAACGATGCAGTGGGGAATTACCAAAATCTTTTGTTAGCCCTTGATCATCAAGTCCCTCTCGAGGTAGTTGTACAGTCTGATGTTTAGACAGAGTAACACGAATAATTTTCCCATACATCTTCTGTCCATTAAGATGATTCATGGCTATAAAGGGGAAGAATGCCTATTAAAAAACAGTATCAAGGTTCAAAGCAAAAATAATTCTCATTTTAGAAAAGTTGAAATATCTGAATTCTGTTATGATTTTAAAATAAATCATGAATTTACAACAGCCACTGGTGACAAAACAAGTTCATTTGCACTAGACAAGGCACTGAGGCAAAAAAGCCAGCTTCTTTTATAGAACGAAAATCCAAAATGTGAGTCTCTCTCTTCCTTGACAGTCCTGCTAAATGCCCAAGAAAGAAACTTAGTACTCATCTGTAACATTTTCTCCCTGCTGATCTATGTCCTAATTGCCAAGTCCTACCATACCCATCCTCTTAATTACTCTCAAATTCATCTTCCATTTCTACACTTTTCACTGCCATTATTTTTTTTATCTGGATAACTCAGTCAGTCTCCTAATTTGTCTTGTTGGATTTTTCTCTACTTTTCTCCAATCCATTCTATACAAATCTATGTCACTACCTGCTTAAAACCCTTAGGGATAAAGTCTAAACTTACTCTTTAACATGGCTTATGCGCCTTTCTCAGTCTGACCCTAACATCTCTATCAAGCATCCCTGAAAAAACATTTATTGATGATATACAATACTAACCACTTTGTTAATGCTGAGAATCAAGTGGTAAGACAAGAACCATCCTAGCCCTCCTCATGGAACCTACAGTATCTTAGTACTGTATTCCTTGTACTTAATGTTCCAGGTGTACAAAACGTATTTTCTTAAACACTAGTTTTTTTACCTTTAGCCCCGTGTGCATGCTTTTCTATTTATAACAATTTCCTATCTCCTTCACTATCCCTCCTAATCTATTTATCCTTTAGTATTACTTCCTCAAGAGGGCCTTTTCTTCATCATCTAGAAAAGGTTCAGAACCTCACTAGATACTCCCCCATGCAGTACCCTTTATTTATTTTCATAAATTCATTACATTTTAATTATTTATATCCTCCTTCATACTGTAAGATACATGAAAGCAGGAACCAGTGTCTCTCCCCACAGCACACAGCACAGTGCCTAAACACAGAACATCACATAGCTACTTCTTGAGGCAGCAGTTGGGTTACTTTTCAACTAAAAGAACTGGTCTGAGATTAGAGAACAGTTATACGTTTTATGTTTTATTCACTAGTCACAACTGAAGAAAACCACGTCATAAGTCATATTGAAGGTCTATTTGACTACTCAAATCAAAGTATTAGAGTATTAAACAGAGAGGTAAAGGCAATATGGAAGAGCAGGAAATTGAGAATAAAATCCCTACTCTCAAATGTTTTAATTTGATTAGTATACTACAGTACACAGTCTGACACAGGAGATACCCGGAATTTGTTAAATCCATGCATCTTGTCATACTTACTTGTATAGAATAAACCAGTTAAATATAAAACAGGTCTGAAAAGGAAAATGCTATAGAAGTATAAGGTACCATTCCAAAAAATCTTTTTCATTTATAGCTTCCCTAATTTGTAAAAATAAGTTTACTATTCCAGTTATAAGATAAATACTAAGGATGTAGTGTACAACATGATAAACATAATTTTAACACTGCTGTATGTTATACATGAAAGTTAAGAGACTAAACCCTAGGAGTTCTCATAACACAAAAAATTTTTCTATTTCTTTTATAACTATATGAGATGATGGATGTTCACTAAATTTACTGTGATAATCAACTCATGATGTATACAAATCAAATCATTAATGCTGTACCTCTTACACAGTGCTGTATAACTGTAAAACTGGAAGGAAAAAAAAGTTTACTCTTCCTGATTTACTGCAGTGTTATACATTTGTAATAGTTTTTTCTTAGATTTTCAACTGAGGCTAATAAAAAAAATAAGCTGTCAGGCCTTAACTTCCTTACACTGTATTTCGCGTATACTTATAAAATCAACTCAATTATCCATAGTGATGGTATGTAAACTCCTTTTATAATAAAGCTTACTTGAATTATAAAATATTTTTAAGGTTCTATTAATTTTGTTGTTTTAAGTGAACAGAACTTTGCTTATGATAAAGTGCTATTAGCTATTACCTCATACAATATGTGTTATAAGGAATGAGTTTTGGGAATAAAGTGGCATAAAGAAGTAGACTAAGGTTGTCATAAGAAAAGGTGTATTAGTGCAGCTTTTGAGAAGTTATAAAAATACTACACAAACAGTTGAGCTTTGAGATACTGAAGGGCACAAATAACAAGAGGTCCTAGGCATAGTAAGTAACTGCACCAAGAGGAGATGGATGATAGAGAAATGGGGTCAAAAATAAAGCAAAATAACCAAACAGCTAACTCAGAAAGTAACCACGTAATACGGGAGATTCTAGTCAGCTGATTGCTGATAAAAGGATGTGAGTAAATTTAAACTGGATGGGGGTTAAGGAAAGGGGTAAATAGAATACTGGGGCTTTTAAGGGTATTAAACAATAAAAAGCTCGTCAAAAATGGAGGTATATATATTGATTAAACAAAGCAGAAGGAAATGATTAGAAAAATTTTAAATGAATCAAGTTTAAATAACAGGACTCTAATATCTTGAAATCTGTTCCAAGAAATATGGCATCAATGAACAAAGCAATCAATGATCAAGAAGAAAAAAGTCAATGCTGCATAGTGGAAACGTCATTTTTGGTTGAGTATTATTTTCTACCTCTCCCTTTATCTCTGAAAATAGTAATGAATAACGAGAAATTAAAAGATGGTAAAAAAAAATACGTAGTTTACATAATGTGGAACTAGAACTATATCAATAATTATCCCCTTTATAATTAAAAATAGTGTTGCCTCTCCCATTTAAAAAAAAAATGAATCTTGATATCCACTTGTTTATTAGTCTTGTCAAAGGACCCAACTTTTAGCTTTATTTTTTTTTTCTCTCAACTGTCTTCTATACCATTGATTTCTAGTCTTGTCTTTATTATCTCTTTTCCTTGGGTTTATGCCATTATTCTTTTTTTTTCTAAATTATTTATTTACTTATTGGCTGTGTTGGGTCTTCGTTGCCGTGTGCGGGCTTTCTCAAGTTGCGGCGAGCAGGGCGCTCTTTGTTGCGGTGCGCAGGCTTCTCATTGCAGTGTCTTGTTGCAGAGCATGGACTCTAGGCATGCAGGCTTCAGTAGTTGTGGTATGTGGGCTCAGTAGTTGTGGCTCACAGGCTCTAGAGCGCAGGCTCAATAGTTGTGGCGCATGGGCTCAGTTGTTCCCCGGCATGTGGGATCTTCCCAGACCAGGGCTCAAACCCGTGTCCCCTGCATTGGCAGGCGGGTTCTTTTTTCTTATAAATTTATTTATTTATTTTTGGCTGCATTGGGTCTTTGTTGCTGCATGCGGGCTTTCTCTAGTTGGAGCGAGTGGGGGCAGTATCTTCGCTGCAGTGCACAGGCTTCTCATTGTGGTGGCTTCTCTTGTTGCAGAGCACGGGCTCTAGGGCGAACGGGCTTAGTTGCTCCTCAGCACGTGGGATCTTCCTGGACCAGGGCTTGAATCTGTGTCTCCTGAATTGGCAGGCAGATTTTTAACCACTGTGCCACCAGGAAAGCCCAGGAAGGTGGATTCTTAACCACTGTGCCAGCAGGGAAGTCCCTATACCATTATTCTTAACAGTTAAAACATTCTGTAAAACATCACTTTCACTGTACCACACATACTAATATGTACAGTACTTTTATTACCATTTAATTTTACATATTTTAAAATTCCCATTAAAATAACTTCTTTGAGACATGAGATATTGGAATTATTTTTCAATTTCCAGATACCTGGAGATTTTAAATGTATCTTTCTGTTATTAACTCTTTAACTTAACTGCGCAGTAGTCAGAGAATTTGGTCTGTATGATACTTACTCTCTGAAATTTACTGAAGCTTGCTTTATAGTTTAGTTTGTGATCACTTTCTGTAAGCATTCCTTGTGTACTTAAAAAGAATGTGTTGGATGTATAACTATTAGATGCCTAATTCTATATATGTGTAATTCTGTTAATCTAATTGTGCTGTATCATTTGCGTCTTGCTGATTTTTTGGGGGGGGTTTCTGCCTGACATAATTCAGCAAGGTGTATAAAAACCTCCATTATCGTGGTGAATTTGCTCAATTCTCCCTGCAGTTCTATCCATTTATAATTTACACATTTTGAAGCTATTTCATTAGGCACACATACACATAAAACTTGTCATCTTCTTGGTGAACTAATAAATCTTTTATCAATAATCTTTATCTTAAATGAATATAGGTACATAAGTTTTCTTTTGCTTATTACCTGTCAATTATCCTTTTTATATCCCTTTACTTTCAATCTTTCTACATCTTTGCACCTCACATCTCTTGTAAATAGGTGGCTTTTAAAAAATCAAATCTGTCTTTTAATTGATGAATTTACTCCTTTACATCTGTTGTTACTGTTGATACATCTGGACTTGATTCTATCATTACTTTCAAATTTCTATTTTCCCCCATTTTCTCCATATCATTTGCTATTTTTCCCTCCTTTCTTTTGACTGTTTTTTTGGGGGAAGGTCTGTTGAGAGCTCCCTTCTATGAGACCAGCAATACCTCAAAGTGCGACTTAGAGTTCTCCATTACTCACAGTAATGAAGAAGTGAAAGCCAATATATACACATACTTAAAAACTGCTCAAATATCACAACACCAGAGTTACATGATTCCTACTCCCTTTACAGCACACTTCGCTAGATATAATTCAGTAGTTAAAGAAGAAGTAAGTTTACTTTTGAGATGGCAGCTACATATTAAATAAGAACAGTTGAGGCTTTCTTATAAGTAGTTCTTGAAAATATGAATTGGAGAAACAAGATAATTATTTTAACAAGGAACTACTCTTTGACATTTCCTTAGAACTCATTTACTTTAATCGCTGAAGATCAGTACACTACTTCAAAACATAATTTACAAATTATATTATTCCTAAAATATCCAATTTAAGAAAATTCCAGTATCAATTAAATAGGTTATGGTAGAAATTGAAACATCTTAATGTTTGCAAATTTTAAAACTCTAGTCTAAAATGATTTAACATGGCCTCTAAGATTTGCAACAATCCCATTCACACTTGTATACTACTGACTATACCTTGCCGTTTATTTCTCCCATACTACTTCCTGAGCATAAAAACATCTGCCTATATTATAAAACAATGAGTATTTCCAAACAGAGTCCCATGAAAACCAAAAAGAATGAGAACAGAGCCCATAAAAAAAGCATACTACATTTAAAAAAATTTCACTTATTTTTTTCAATAGCGCACCCTAGTTTTGTATAGGATTTGTGTGTTTGTGTGTGTGCTATAAAGGCATTAAAGGTGCAAGTACATATTTTTATGGACATATACTTCAAGAAAGCAAAATCTAACCTGGCAGCAATGAGAAATAATAAATTATTTGCCACTACATATAGTTTGAAACCTATAAATCATGCTATTAGTAAGTCAAAGCTTTAGTAAAAAAATTTTATAAAAATTAGGGGTAAAAGATTTATCAATGTTAAGTATTGTTAGGCACTGAACTGTATTCTCCCAAAAGTGATATATGGAAGCTTTAATCCCTCAATGTGACTACCTGGAGGCAGGGCCTTTAAGGAGGTAATTTAGGTTAAATGAGGTCACATGGGTGAGGCCCTAATCCAATAAGACTGGTGTCCTTATAAGTACAGGAAGAGAAATCAGAGCCTCAGAGGCTGAGAAAAGGCTCAGAGGAAAGGCCATGTGAGGACATATGGAGAATGGAGCTGTCTGAAAGCCAGGAAGAAAGTCCTCACCAGAAACCAAATCTATTGGCACCTAACTACTGGCCTCCAGAACTATAAGAAAATAAATTTCTGTTGTTTTAGCCACTCAGTCTGTGGTATTTTGTTATGGCAGCCCAAACAGACTAATACAAGTATAGCAAAAATTAAATTATCAGTTATCTAGTCCTTACATAAAACAAAACTAAAAATATCGTGAAACATTTGGTTAAATTCTACCTCAGGTACTTCTCAACCGTAATGATTGCGTATCCTTTATTTACATGAGGGTAATGCCACCCACAGCTCACACAATGAGGAAGAAAATCAAACATTTAAGAATGCTTTGTCAACTATGAAACAAAAACTGTAAAATGCTACTTGCAAAGTTTATAAAAACAACGGCAATGACTACACCCACCAGAGTACAGAAGTGTACACAAGCAGAGGAAGAAGAAAATATTTAATTAGCATCTATGACATCATCAGCACTTTTATATAACTTCCACTAAAGATGGATAATAGCTGGTAAGAAACACAGAATTTCAAACTTACTTCTGACTCCAAAGGCTAAAAGGTCTAGTTCATCATGTTCTTAGTTTGTGAGTCTCACTGGATATAATAGCAAAAATACACTAGTTTTTACCCCAAAAATGGCAAATTTCAAAATTAATAACGTGAGTACACCCAATCTAAAGTACCATCATCGCCAAATCTCAACTAACAGAATTATAAGCTAAGAACATATTGACTTTACAGTCAATCACACCATGAATATGCAGCTACATTCTAGATTTATGTGATTTGGCTTTGTGCATGAATTCAAACGAGATGTTAATTAAGTCATCAATTATTTATCTAATAGTATAAGTGTAACTTGTCTGAAGTACATTTTAAGATTTCAAAAAGGATTAACAGTGGGATATTTGGTGTAAATTTTTCATTTTGTAAGAACCTGGTATCTCTAAAATACATTTCCCATGTGACTCTTTACTAAGTTTAGTTAAATACTTGCAAATGACTTTAGAAGAATTAAAATAACACAGCGTTAATCAGGATTCCGTGGACTATATGAACTGTTAACTTTGATTACAAGGAGTATCCAGGAATGAAAAACACTAAGGATCTTTAATATGTATGTCATAATTCTTATGTGAAATTGTTATTGTAATTTTGAAGCCAAAACATTTCTTCCTTAGACTCCACACAAGAAATGGTTAAGAGGACAGCAGAAAAATACAAATATGTTCATCATGTACAACTATTCATGTTAAAATATGAAAATTAACATGACATTTTGAACCCTGGCTATTAATAAATGGCTTCTTACTAACATAAAGAGTTTGTTTATATTCACAGGTTTAGATTATATATTTGAAATCAGATTTGAAGATGTATAGATAACATATAATTTAATCTTACCCAGTTGTGATTGGTTTCCATCAGCCATCTGTATTAGAGCACTGTCTTTCTTGTTGTACAAAATCTTCACACGCTGCACATCTCCATAAACACCTTATTTTAGAGCCACAGAGAGGTAATCCAAAAATGGAATTAATTTTACGTGCAAGTCAGCTAAATATTATCTTTCTGACATATTAATGAAACATTCAGACATCAACATGATCACTCATTCAAACTCATCATTCTCACAAATGAATAAAGAAGATCAAGATTTTGAACAGTGAATTTTGAAAAGAATAATCTCTGATAAACCCTCAAAGCTATGTGAATGATATTAAATTAAAGATCATGCAAAATAAACCAGCATGCATTAAAACAAATTTTGTGTCTATGGAGAGTTTTAAATAGCAAAGAAAAATAGCAAAAGATTTACTATTCAACTTTAAGCCAAAGTGCTAGCTACAAATAAGAATTAAGGTGAAACAAAAATCAAATCAATAATAAAAGTATAGTGCTAACAATAACATACCGAAGAGGGTAAACAGACTTTGGGGCGTAACCATCTTTAGAAGGAGAGAAGAGCAAGCAGCGTAAGACAAGAAGAGAGAAGAGTCGAGGAAGAGCGGAGATGAACAGATCATCCATAACGAAGGGTGGTTCCCGCAGAATGGTGAGGTGGTCATGGATCATGGTTCAAGGCGGTTAATTGGGGCAAGTTGGTCCGAGGAACATTTGTTCAAGCACAGAAGCATGAACACAGGGAATGGAGACAGGGGATGAAGACAAGGACAAGGAAAATAAAGGATAAGACAGGGAAGGGAATGGGCATTTGGGAAAAGACAAGGAAAGGGAAGGTGAACACACAGGGAAAAGGATGAAATGGGGAAGGGAAACAGCAATGCAGAAGAAAAAAATAAGGAATTGGGGAACAAAAAAAAAATAAAATATAGGTCAGTACATAGGAAATGCAGGATTTGGTCAGAAAATGGTTGGTTTATGTACTGTACAAGAAAAACTGAGTAAAATGTAGTCATCCAAGACAAATATGGGTAAAGTACATCTATATCAAAGAGTAAATTACAGCATTTCATCTCAACATAGGGAAGGAAAGCATGCACAGGAATTTTAAACTTTGAACTTTAACTGCATAAGCATGGCTGGTTATGAAATGCAGGCAAAATTCTTAAGAGAAAAACAAAGGCACTCTGATTCAAACATTTTAGCATGCAGAACTATGGATGACAATAGTACTAAATGATAAAATAGCTTAATGTTCATATTAACAGAGGCCAATTAAAAATGAAATATTCAAATTAGACATCATAAACTGATACATTGAGCTTCCCACATTTCATACCAGCTTCCATAGCAATCAAAATAAAATATACCAGACATAAAATGTACAACTAAAGAAAATAACTCAGCAATAAACTTTATTTAAGGGGGTGGGAGGGGTTCAGGGAGGGGTAAAGTTGAAAAATATTTTTAGAAGACAATGACTAATAACTGCAAAGAAAAAATTACTAAGAAAGACTGGAAGAGTGCCTCGTCAAGATCTTTGGAAGAACCTTCAAAGAAAAATGTATTAGAGTAGTTCACATAAAATAAGATTTAAAAAAATGCAATGACACATAAGCATGAAATGAACAAGCAAATAATTAGAAAAGGCAAAGAGCAAAATTGTTTTACAGTTACATCTGCAAATTAGATCACATTTGCCTTTTGAGAACAACAAAAAGATAAAAAGCCAAACTACAGTACTTCACCATATTTTTCTTAGGAAAAATAGGTAGTTAGGTTAAAATATATATATATATATATATATAAAAAAAGAGATATGACTGTCTACGGAAATAAAGTATTACCTAAACAAGTACATAGATTTTATTCGGAAGTAGAAACACACAGAAAATACTTTGACTAATGAATGTACATAAAAAGAAAGGCAAGTGCAAAATGAAATAAACATGAAAAACTTTCACAAATGAAATGGAGGTAAAAAATAAACACTAGAAAATTATTTTACTAACCTCTTCATTTAAATTGCTAACCAACAGGACTGTATTGCCACCAGCTGAGACTCCAGGCATACCCACTCGGCCAGCAGCAGCTGCAGCAGCTGCTGCAGCAGCATTTGGAATAGCCAAAGGACTCAGAGCTCCTGGAACAGCTGCAACAGGAAGCCCTAATTTTAAAATAAAGCATATTTTACGAAACACACACAAGTCGTTTACAAAAACCAATTTAAGCACGATGGCTGCACGGCTTAGGGCTGACCGTTCCAAATGGTTCCTGAAAGTTAATTTTTATAACATTTAGAAAAATTAGTTGCTGATAAGTAGTAGATAAAATTAATTGGTTTCAATGAAATCATTAAATATTAGAACTAAGGTACATACCTGTATTATGTTAAAAAAAATTAAATATACAACATTCCATTTCCTATGGAAAAGCAAACACAGCATAAAGAATATACCTCCAAGTCAGAGACTTGAAAAATTCACTTCCATGGTTCATAGTGAGGAGCCAAATCTAAAAAAAAATCATCTTCAACATAACAGTAACTCACTTTTTTATACAAGTGCTACCTTCTTTATAAACGTGCTTGAAATTAGACAAATAATTACAGCTTACAAAACATATATAGTAAGTCCTTCACTTTTAGAGACAAAATCACCCTGAACATCATTATTTAATTAATTCAAGTGACCTAAAGAAAATCTTACCATAATCTGTTTTCCTTAATTCCACACTCAAATAGGTATAACACAAGTTTCTCAATTACAACACTTCCCCCGCAGAAAGAATGAGAAAAAGTCTCTATTATCACACAAGCTTTCTCTTTCAATATTTTCCTATCCTTTACCTACCAGTTTTAACATTTCCTTCTTATTTCTACTGTTCTGCTTTCCAGTCTTACTGTTGTTCTGTCATCTTCAGGATTCTTCATTTATTCCATGGAATTCCCTTTGTCTCAGCATCTTTATCCGTATTTCAATTATCAATAAACTTGGATTCCTTTCATCCCTTAAATTCTTACATACCAGCTTATTTCTCAATAAATATTAGTTCACTAAAGAAATGAGTTATATGTTCTTTTTTTTCCTTCTCATGATAAAGGCGACAAACATTCAACCTACATGAAGTTAATTCATGACGTACCTGGGTAGAACTGGCCCTTAGTACTGTTGTCCCATAAGTTCATGTTTTATTTCTTCTTTTCTCTTTCCAGCTTTCTTGTACATGTCATAAGGATGTGCTGTTACCTCTGGTTTCAGACGTTACTCTTTTAGCCAAGTTTGTTTATCTTTTTACTTTACAGAAACTATGACCTTTCATTGGCAGGGTGAACAGCTCTTGAAGACTGACAATTCTTAACTTCTTTAGTTTTTGACTTACAAAATTTTTCCCTCCCAATCTCCTTTTATCTTTTCTGAGTACCTCCCCCATCAAGTAGAACGGTGTTTCTCACTTACATTCTTGCTCTGTATGAGTTTATTTTACAGTCCCCCACACCACCACTCCACATACCATTTTTGCGGATTCCCTCCTCCCCATCTTTTTTTCTTATTTCTCCTCTTTTATTTTTTAGATTTTACTTTTTGTTTTGGAAATTTTCCAACATATACAAAAGTAGAGAGACTAGAATAATGAGCCCCATGTATCCACAACTGTTTACCAATTATTAACTCATGGCCAATCGTGTTGTATCTACTCGCAAATTTCATTTTTAAAGTAAATCCAGAAATAAGGATCTAATTTTAAAACAGAAACTTCTCACGTCTAATAATTACTCATGCATAATAGACTTTAGTGCCTTTTAGGATCCACCACTTTAACTATTCTATGGTATTACTAACTTCTCAATGTTAAATATAATAGCTCTCATTACATTTGATAGGCTGTTTCCATTTAACATTCAATGGATATCTTAAAATGCTGCCACTGTAAGATACATTCCTACTTCCTAGGTATGTACTCACAGTCATTTTGATCTTGCATACTCTTATTAGACATGTAGTTAGATTCCAAAACTTATAGTTCTAAGTTACTTATCATTTGTCTTTCTCTGTTGATATTTCAAGAAAAATTACTAATTCATGAAACACATATAAAACATCAATACATTTGATATATCAGTCTAAACACAACAGTCTAAACACTTCATTTTTGCAGAAAATGGTTTCTTCTAAAATACATCTCTACCATGCCAATATACAATTAAACATCATAATACTTCACCAAAATATTCAATGATGAAAAATTTATTCAAAGAAACTTTAAGTCTGGGATTTGTAATGGAGATACCGTGGTAGCACAATATTATTTAAAACATCAAGACATCATGGAAAAATAATCACTGAGAATTAAAATAATTAACATTAATTAAAAAATGGTAATTAAGAATTAAGAGACTAGGCTAAAGCCCTTTTTGAAGTGTGAGAGACTTAAAAAAAAAGAATGCCACGTTTTAATAAACAACATTACACTTTAGTAAAAATAAGACTTAATTTTTTTGTGAAAATATTCGTGAAATTTTGTGGCTCCAAGTAGATACAATTTATCTCCTTCTAGTAAGGAGATAATGGAAAGCTCAGCAAAATGTGGAATGTAAGCTATGAGGTCCCCACTGTTCTTGCTACTATCCAAATGCTACTTCATAATCTCCCTACTTCTCCATTTATTCTCACCATTCTGGGTCACTTGCTACTAAAGTCAGATGATCTATCCTCTTGCCAAATGTTCTTTCTTCATTTTAGGCAGCCCAGAGCATGATGCAAAAGTACTTCAAGAGATGAGGGCAGTCACTGTCCTTAGCACCACTAGCATGTATTTCTCTTCCACTATTTCTTCTCCTAGTCTGGTAACTTAGAAAAACTATTTCAGTCACCTTTCACAGTTCCAAATCACTAAAATAGTCTTGACGTTTTTATTGGACTTTTAAAGCCTCTAAGGATAGTTTCCACCACTTCCTTCAGTATACTCTTCTCTAAAAAATTATTTTGTCAATAAGGTAATTTTTTTTTTTTAGGTTTAATCTCAGTGTTGTCTGCTACACAAAAATATAAAAACCTACGAAGTATTTCATGATGTACTATTATAATGAATTCTGAAAAGGAATTGTGCACTGTACTTTTCATATTAATGTTAACTCCTAGCTGTGAGAGAAAATACATTTACTATCTTCCCTTTGTAAAAAAACATATAAAACACGTTATGCACACTGGCTCTAATGGATTACTTTTAGCTGTAGAAATTATTTTAATTTTAATGATTTACGTCTTCAAGGCAGCAGGTATGCTGTAAAAAACACTATTTATGCATATTGAGATGGGGGATAAAAATGTGTTTTACTTTCAGTATTGTTGTAAGAATCAAATAATGTCAAAGAGCTTCATAAACTGCCACATGAAAAGGAAGGTGTCACAGGGATCCCCCTTCTATGTGAAATGATCTTCATCGGCTGGGCCACCCAGAATTTTGAGTGATTCAGCAATTTTATAAATTTCTTATATTAGTTCTGACACATTACTAGCCCCCTTCTGAGACTGATGGCCACACTGCCATGTACCTATCTGATAGAGATTCAAAGTCCATAGGGATGAAGTGATTACAAATTATGCATCTGTCTATCCCTCTATCCCTCAGGTCATATTTTGCTGAGGTACACAGACATCCCTAACCTTGTCCATTACAACTGAAGAATTAAACTGTTCTTGATAACATCTTAAATCATTTGCCAATTTTATCTATAATTTTTAATAAACTTTTACTTTAGAACAGTTTTAGATTTACAGAAAAATTAAAAATTCTCCACAGTTCTTATAACCTTGGGCACCCCTTTTCCCCCATTATTAATATCTTACTATAGCATGATATAGTTATATATCATATATATTATAAATAGATATATTGTACTATCATACAATAGTATGATATATGTTCCAACTAATCAGCCAGTATTAATGTTATTATTAATTAAGGTCCATAAAGTATTCAGATTTCCTTAATTTGCATCTAATGTCCTTTTTTTGTTTCAGAATGCCGTTATTAGATTTAGTCATACCTCCTTAGGCTCCTCTTGACTACGACAGTTTTATCCATGCTTTTTAGAGATGCAGAATTTGTTCTATCCTTTCATTTCTATTCTGAAACATCTATCCAAAGTCAATTACATCATATCTTTTGGTCTTAAAGTTCTTTCCCCTGTTTTTGGTCTTACACTTCTTTTCCCTGTTCAAGACATCTGGTGGTTGTTATTCTCACACACGACTGAACAGAGGATTGGTGGTGGGACTTTGAGGCCTGTTATAATTCATGTAGTATAGGGTCCTGGGTGAGGGGGGCAGTTTTTACAATATTTTATTTCCTGACTTGAAAATAAAAATTTTACCTTTGACAAGAATGACAGCTGCTATTTTTTCCTCAAACAATCCATTCTTCCTCTTCCACCAAGCTTCCCTTCAATTTTTATTTTACCCTCTAGAACCCATTTTTCTTTTCTATCATTAACAATTGCATTTTATTCAATGTGTTCCTTAGAGAAAGTTTTTAATTAAAAGCTTGCTTGGTCCTAATGAAACTTATCTTATAACCCTCTCAAAAAGTCATTTTTACCTCCCTAAACCCTTCCCCAAAGGAAAGTAAAGGGTGCATTATTCATCCCACTATCTCACCACCCAATGTTACTTTCAGACTGCTGTTCTGCCGTCACCAATTAGAATGTCTTTGAGGTCGTACCATGCAATCATTTCTCATCAAAACAGCCATTAGGTCACTGGGACATTTTCTCTCATTACATTAAGACTTTGGCACCTGGCTTTATTTCTTCCTTCTATCTCAGCTCTTGTCCTCATCCTGTGATCTGACACACTGGTCTCACGATTTCTTAAAAACTTCTACTTTGATGATTTTTACTGTATCAGTCTGTTTTACCAACTTCTTTTGCTACATCTTTGATTTTTTTTCTTTTTTTGCCATTCATTTCTAACATTACATCCCCTTTCCTGACTTCGTTCTTCCATCTTATAGATCCTCCTACTCCCATACCAGCCACTGTACCAACCCATTTTTAGCCTATATGACAACCACTTCCCTTTCTGTTCTCCCTTGGCTAGACTATACTATGTCTAGAGCATTTTGGCTTGCTTGTTCCTAATCCATTAATGCTCTACAATGCCAGACTTGGATAAATCAAATCCTACATTTTGGATATGCTTTCATCTAGGTTCGTAAAATATTAGAGTGAAAACACACACACACACACACACACACCCTACAACCCCAAACTGATTCCACGAACATTTTGTTATTTGATGTTAGCCGCATTTCCTATTCTATTTTCAAGAATTCCCTAAAAATCCACTAGACTTAAGTCCTTGTTATGTTCAGCAAGTATCTTGTAAGACTGAGATCAGAATTCCCCCAAAATTTTCAATCAACTTCAAAAGTCCTCTCTCTCTATCTGTTCCCCTTTCTTCATAAAGATACAAATGGTGAGAAGAAAGAATATGGACTATCAAAAGCTGATGACTTCAGTTCCGGCTCCAGCTCTACCCCTAAATCTCTCTGTGAGCTTGATAAAAATTCCTTCCAATTCTCACAATGGTCCTGAAAAGTATCTCTATATTTCGTAGGCCCCAACATTTCCACTATATTCTTGATCCAATCTACTATAATCAATTCTAGGACTTAAGCTAGCCTTCAAAACAAATACTAGCTAATATGAAATTAGCATTCATTCTATGCCAGACACTGTGAAAAGTTCTCTGTATGTATTAAAACATTTAATCCTCACACTAGCCTTAAAACATGGGGATTACTATCATTATATCCATGACAAATGTGAAAGCTGAGACAGTGAAGTTGAGCCAGCTTTTGAACTGAGGATGTCTGGATTTGGACCACATACTCTTAATGATTATGCATACTCCTTTACTGTAAACATTTCCTCTTGGGCCCTGATTTGCTCCTCAACTACCATCCCATTTCTCCTTCCTTCCTACAGCACTTATTCAAAGAATAGTAAGTACTTTATCAAATTTACATTCCTAATCCATTATAATTTGATTTATACCCATTCTTACGAATAAGAATAAACTTTATGGTAACTACTAAACTGAATAGGCACTTCTAATTTAACCCTATTTATTTCATCCCTCAATCCCTTACTTCTTTACTTTCCCACAACATAAATGTGTAGTGCTTAAAGTTTCAATTTCAAGTCTTTAGCCCTCTTGCTCTCTTATACCTGAGAATCTTAAACCAAAGTTTTTTTTTTCTTTCAGTTTTACTGAGATATAATGGACATACACCTTATAAATTTAAGGTGTACAGCATAATGATTTGACTTACATACACCATGAGATGATTATCACAATAAGTTTAGTGAACATCCATCATCTCATACAGATACAACATTAAAGAAATAGGAAAAAAATTTTTTCTCCTTGTGATGAGAACTCTTAGGATTTACTCTCCTAACAACCTTCTTATATAACAGAGCAGTGTTCGTTATATGTACCATGTTACATTACATCCCTAGTACTTATTTATCTTATAACTGGAAGTTTGTACCTGTTGACCACCTTTATCCAATTTCTCCCCACCCCCAAGCCCTGTGTCTGGCAACTACAAATCTGATCTCTCTAAACCAAAACAACATTCCTCTGGCCTTTCAAATTCTCAACCCCACAGAACTCTTGCCTAAGTCCTAGGCTGAATTTCCTACTGTCTAGGTGGACTCCTCCACAAGTTTAATTCTTCATGAGTCATCATATTGTAAGGTGCCAAGTCCTATTACTTTTACATTTAATTTTTCCCATGTTTCTTTCTTTCCATTCTCATTTCTGTCCCTAGTTTAGATTCACAATTTTACCTTACTTAGACTAACAGTCTCCAGTATACTCCTTGGGATAGCATCAGTTCTAAGATCTTCTCTCAAACTAGTTCTTTCTGACATCACTGCCTTTCATGTTTTCCCAATTACCCTATGCCTCATTCACAACTGAATACTTGTCACTTCCTAAACATGCATGATATATTCTTCATCACATTTCTCATGCTGTGTTTTTTAAATCCTTTATTCTTATCCAAATCAAATGCCTTTGGCCCATAAAGCTCTTCCACTTTCTCCTTTGGATGATAAATTACTCACTTCATTATGCTCTAATATTACATTAAACTCTATTATATATTTCAGTTTGCCTCACATTAGAGATATTCAGGCGTATGCTGCCTCCACCAGAGTATAAACAAGATTACAAGCACAGAAACCTTGTAATTTTTCTGAGCCCCTACAGTACCCAGCACAGTGCTAAAATGACTGCTGAAAAATGCAATTAATGAATAAAGCAGGATGCCACTGAGGTGAGGTAGAATCCTTCTAGGAATGTGAAAAGCTCACAGCAATTAAGGCAGGTAAGAAAAATTCAGAAAGTGGGGCAAAAAGGAGAGGTAGATTCAGAGACAGAATACCATTTTTAAATTAAAATCAACAGGAAAAAGAAAAAATATAGAAATTAAAAGGAAGAGAAATATGAAGTTAGGAGGAACTCAGAAAAAAAAAAAAAAAACACTAAAATTTCCTGTATGTATCTACTGCTTTCCATCTTTAGAGACTGAAAACTTCCTGCATAACTTTTACCTCCTTCAGATAGAGGCACATTTTATACTATGGTCACAAATGCATAGTGTTTCTTCTACTAATTGCAGAGGTAGCAGTAATATACTTTAGAAGGCTTTACTTTGTCTTAGCCATACCACATACATAACTGTCAACTCTTAAAAATTTTTCAAGATTAAATCTACAGTATGATTTAATTTAAATCTGTCTTCTACATCCAAAGGCTGAAGTTGATTACCACTGAATCAATTTCTGTTGTTTAGCTGTTTAGCTTTAAAAATATGAACACCAGGATAAATATAAGGTTTTCAAATGTGTGACAGGGTATCATGGAAAAGGAGGAGGTAAACGTAGGATTAATAAAAGAAATTTCTTAAAGCTATAGCTGAGAACAATAGAATGGATGACCATAACAAATCAGTTTAGGACTATAAAATCAACCATTAAGAACTCTGAATGAAAATGTGTACCCTGGATAGTTAAAAAGCAGCCTATGAATAACATTTTAGTCCTACAGTTATAAGCTTATTCCATTTGAGAAGGCGGGTAAATAAGTAAATATGAACTGATGTAATAATGTATTTCTCCTAATGTTTATGGCCCATTATACCTCCAAAGTATGAAGTATACAATTACCACCAACTATTTCCTTTGCTGAGAAGACAAAAAAATTTTCAGATTTAAAACATATTAATTCAAATATTATATAAAATGTACTTGGAGTTAAATAAATTCTTTAAAGCTTATTGCTTCAAGTTAATTCATGATTCACAAGTAAAAATGTTATCCAAATTTTAAAATGAACAATTCTATCCCAGCTCTTGCAACTTCCTCTTTAAAAGAGACATTTTAAAGACAGAAAGTGGTTAAGACTCTGTGCTCCCAATGCAGGGGGCCTGGGTTTGATCCCTGGTCAGGGAACTTAGAGCCCGCAGGCCGCAACTAATACTCGACACAGCCAAATAAATATTTTTTAAAAATGAATAAATAAATATGAATACACAAGAACACGTGATCTTAAAAAAAAAAAAAGATGACACTATAAGGAAATAAATAGCCAGACCAATCCAGATTGTGGCATTTTCTTAAAGAATATAACTAGGTTTCCACAATAAGTCAATGGAACTGAGGGTTGGGGCAGAGGGAGAGGACTTTAACAGAGTAATAGACATTCAGGAGACATAACTACCAAATGCCATGTGTGGCCCCTGAGAAGATCCTATCCTGAACAAATCAATGCTTAAAAAACATTTTTTGAGACAACTGGGGAAATGCAAGATTGACTGGGTATTCAGCAACATTAAGAAATCATCATCAATTTTGATAGGTATGATAATCAGGTTTTAATCAATTTTGATCAGGTATGCTTGGTAAGAAAATGTCATTACTTTAGAGAAATTATGGTTATGTTTGAGATGACTTGATGTTAAGGATTTGCCTCAAAATACAACAGAAAAAATGAACAGATAAAACAAGTGTGGGAACTAGTGAATTGAGATAATGGATATGATAACTGAAGTCTTTGATAATAAAAACTTAAAAAAAAAACACCATGTAAATAACTCATTCAAAAGTAACAAAAACAAAAGCTTTCAGAAGTCATTTAAAAATAAATTTTAAAATATTAAGTTTAAAGTAAGTTTTAAAAAATATTTTAAAAACAAGTTTACTTGTTAATTTTATGCATCATAAACACATAGAAAAGAAAACCAAATTCAATTTAACAGCTAAACACTGGAATTGTACCGATACCAAGACAGATTTACATGGCTTGAATAAAGAAAAGTATTAGAATACTGGCTCAATAGGTATAAAGTATGTTTTTATGAGAACACTAATAATTTTGCTAAAAAACTAAAATAAAGCACCTAAAAAATTACAAACTTTCCTCTATAGTAGTAATTCTCAACTCCCACTACATCTCGGAATCCTGGAATCTTAAAAAATTAGAAACCCACTAATCATTAGGGATTCTCAGTCTAGGGTAAGACCTGGTAATTCTGATGTGCAGGAAAGTTTGAGAAAAACTGATCTATAAGAACTACATATTTACCCTTATGAATAAATGGTTGTTATATCTGTTCTCAATTATCAACTATTTTCACCTCAAAAGATATCCTATACAAAGTTTGTTTTGCTTTTCTGTTAAAACCGTATGATGAGAACGGCTGCTACTTATTAACTCAAAATACACAAAAGGCTCTAAAGTAAGTATTCTTTGTACATATTATCTGCATTAATTTTAAAAATGTAGACAACATGATCATGAAAAATTAATTACTTCTAGCAGTTTTTCTAAAAGTGACCACCCCTTAATAAATTAACTACACTTCTTAAACATGATAAAATGATCATTATAATGACATCTCAATTTATAATCTCAAGAATTTTTGATCACCTTGTTCTCTGATGTAGAATACGTGAATAACTAATAGTCTGCCAAGTTTGTGATTATGTATTTAAATGTCAGATTTCTAACTAATTAAAAAGCCCTCAGTCTCCATTCTTGAATAAATTACATTTTTGGAGACACTGTGGTCCCTAGCACTAAAAAAATGAAGCCGAGAATGCTAGTCTTAAAAAATTACTGTGTAAAATGAACCAATTAAAATTTATAATACTGATTCCAAATTAATTAAATTTAGTCAAGTGCTTAGATATAATATAAAAATCATACAAAGTAAAGTGAATCCCCCTAAATATTTAGCAGAAAAGAATTATCACCTAGTATCTGTGTTCTTACAGAATCTTTGAAATAAAAGGATACCGAGAAATTATTTCATTTTGCACAAGTACTGTTTGAGGAAGACTCAAGCAGGAAATGGATCCTATCAATATTAGTTTGTTGTACTCTGAAGTCACCTGACTTACTAAATATCACTAGAAGCAAATAAACAGAGAAAAAAATTTAGTCACCATTCCAGAAGGCATGATCTCACTAACATAACAGTGTATGTCACTATTAAGAGTGTTTGATGACTACTTTAAAGAGCAAAACAGTCAGTGGTTCCTCATAAAGATAACGGTACCCACCAAAGGTGTGGGGGGTAAAAAAAAGTTACCTTAATGTCCTGTAAATGGAAAGGTTTGGATTGTGATGAATTATTTTAAAATATTTTTCCGTAACTAGCCAGTCTAAAATGTAAGTATAAAGTTGAATGCTTAGTTCATACCAAATATGAACATGATATCCTTAATATACATTTTATGTTTTGTACATCCTAATAGAAAGAATCCAGACAACCAATTCAGAGACTTGTAAGTACCTAATAAGCAATGAAAAATTATAAACTAGTTCATAAAATAATAACAATTATAATAAGCTGGTAGAGGAAAAAGTACAATAGCCAGCCTCATATACAATTCATGTTAGTTTAAATATCACCATTCTAGAAAGAAATCTGCAACAAGATTCAGAAGGCTTTAACATTTTCTTTGACCCAATGATTCTAGTTCCAGGAATCTAGTCTAAGTAAATAAGAGACAAAAAAGTTATGTACAGGTGTTTGTCACAGCACCATTTATACTGATGAAAAGTATGAAAGTAGACTAAATGTCCAACATACTTCCAAAAGTATTATATATCCACTAGAATGTTATGAAGCTATTATAATTATCAATTTTCAAAAAAATTCTCAGTAGAATAATTCAAATAAAATAGTGTGATTTTAATTTTGTACAAATATGTATTTACATAGAAAATAAGAAAAAAATCAAAATATAAGTTATCTCATAAACTATAAATTCCATTATTTGATTTTTAAAACTTATAACTCACCCATTTTCAAAAACTATCTGCAGACATTTAAAATAAAAAAACCCAGTTTTAAGATGTAAAACCATTAAAACAGGTAAATGATGAAGTCATTTAGTAAAGGAAGGTGAATTCACATAGTTTCACCACAAAATATTTTCCTTGTTCTTATCAGGCAGAGCACAGAAACAAAAATACAGACATACCTTGGAGATATTGCAGCTTTGGTTCCAGACCACCACAATAAAGCAAGTATTGCAATAAAGTGAGTCACACAAATTTTATCGTTTTCCTGTGCATACAAAAGCTATGTTTACAGTATACTGTAGTCTATTAAGTGTGTAAACATCATGTCTAAAAAAAATGTATATACCTTAATTACAAAATACTTTATTGCTAAAAAATGCTAACCATCATCTGACAATGCAGGGTTGCCACAAACCTTCAATTTGTTTTTTAAAAACAAAAACAAAACAGTATCTGTGAAGCACAATGAAACGAGGTATGCCAGCATATTATATTAAAATATTCAAGACAGAGCTGGAAGAAGACACCAAATTTATTTACTAAGAACTGAGCAACTTTACTCATAATCTTTTAATGCAAAAATGTAGAACACTTGAAAAATGATAAAAGCACTGAATAAGACAGAAGTTAGTTATGGTGTAACTTTATAATCTTTTATGAGACTTACTATTACTTTAAAAAAATTCCATCAAAGCCATGAGATTACAAGGAAAACGATGATGAATTCCCTCTAACCATGACTCCACCCAGAATCAAAAACACATACAAACTCATCTAACTACACCCAAATGAGCAAACACACATAGCTCTTAGGGTCCAAGAAAGTGATTACTACGGTCATATGTTTGACGCTAGCTGAAGTTTCTTGGTATTTTACCCTTGTTTCTTTAATGAGTTGCATGTAATGTTTTAAACTTCTTAGAAACTACTATAAAAAATCTTGTTGTCATCTTCTACTTTGGTTATTTTAAGGATTAAATAATGTATCTGCTAAGTGACTTGCAGAATGCCTATGACATAGAAACTATTCAGTAGATGCTGATTTTTGTCTTTTCTATAAAATAATTTCTATCAGTTAAAAAAATTTAAGAATTCACAGTAACAATTACAAGCAAAGGCCATGTATCACTCATTACTGTCTCACTCTTGACTTTAAAAAATGGTACACCATAGTCAATATTATCTACTTACAAGCCAAGTTGAGGGAATAAAGCCTTAAATTAGCCCCACACAGTGATAGAGATTCTCTCAAGAAAGAATGTTACCAACCTAAAGAATCTATTATGGTCATGATAAACTGCTATGACTTGTGCTAGATGTATTAGACAACTAGAATAAAGGGTCAGTTTTGTCTAAAATTACCAGAATTAATTTCACATATCAAATGCTTCTCTTGTGCATTAGTGTGTCTCAGTTCATAGATGTATCACTTATATTACATATTTATAAATGGATAACACATGCTATATATTCACAGTAAGTAAATATCTATTTCCAAAAATTACTTCATTATAATGCTTTTTCTTTTTTAATTGATAAACATAAACTGTAAGAACTAGTTTGTGACTCATCAATCTTGGGTTCCATATGTACAGAAACAACTCATTTAATGATAATCTTACAAACTTCAGAAACCAAGAATTTCCTGAATACATCAAATAAAACTGTAAAATTTCATCTTAAATTATAAATCACTTATTTTACTTACAAAATAACATTTTCCTTTATTTTTTCTTCATCTTGACTCTGTCAACTATTAGTTGCAAATTTTTGTTTTGTTTTGTTTTTGATTAGGTGGGTCAAATCCATTGTAGAATGAGGTGAAATACAATGATTAAGACAAAATGCAAATACTGATAAATACCAAAATAAATTTTATATAAAATTCTTTCTAGTTAAAATTGTTTAAAAGAGAGAATATAATATGCTTTGAAAAAATTCTATACACCTACTCCCATTATATGCTGCATCTGTTAACTTTTCATTGTCTGTGCAGTGCTAAATTGAAACAATTAGATTGGCCCTAAAGAATATGCACAAGGGGCCCTAGACAGCATGACTTCAATTTAAAGTGTAAATATTTTATTAAGAACTCAACAGTATTTCTTCATTAGAGCTTTTCCTCTTCTATTCTGGGAGAGAAGATGAGAGTGGTGAAAAAGAATATAACATATAATTTACATTATACTTATGAACTTAGGGTTTTCTTCCAACAGCATACATATGCTTTCTTACCTGATGCGGGGAGAAACCTAACATAATTTCTTAAATTCGAAAATGGGAGATTCATTATACTTACTGGAGTTTAACAGGCACTTTCCCATTTGGCAAAATGGGAGAAAAGTGGTACAGACAATAAAAATCATACCTAAGAGAGATGTCTCCTTGGCAAATGCTGCAGCAATAGCTGGGTCCAATGCAGGTTGTCCATCCCCAGATGGAAGATCAGGTCGAGTATAATCCCTACTTTTATCATTGTTGTATTTTACATTCAAATTCACAAGTTTGGAAAAATCAATCCTTAGGGTACAGCAAGCATTATAAATATTCTGACCATCTAGGGCCTGTAAAAGTGAACAAAATATATCAGCAATCTTAAGAAATAAAAATTAGAAAAAGTATGACTTTGACAATGAAACTCAACGATGAAAAACTGCACATAAGTCACCAGGAAAGGGATCAAATTCCATACCCTGTTCTTTACTATTCCAACCAATATATACTGGTTTCCACAAATACTACCTTCTTTAAATAGAAAAGTGTTATCTAAATCTAAAATGTAACCAGTTAAACATATGTGCTAATACTTTTAATTTTAAAAATCTGCAAATATTTTAATTTAAAAAAATTAACAAGGGTCACAAATATAGTCAGTGCTGCCAAAGTAGTACCATAATAGTCTGCACAATACTTTAAAGTTAATTTTATTATACACATATCTTTTGCTGTATGGTAACACTTATAAAAATTGGTATAGGTATAAGGTAACTTCTGTTTGATGCCACATTAAATGAGGTGCCTCAAGACAACTAAATATCACTATGATGCACAATAGCAACTACCATGAAATGAGCAAAAACTCTTGGGTTGGCCAATAAGTTCATTTGGGTTTTCCATAACATCTTAAGGAAAATCCCAACAAACATTTTGGCCAACCCAATATTATCTTCCTTAACCTAGGTTGTTCAACCTGAATCAGAATAACTTGCTGAATAAGCAAATTAAATGTCATCCCAGGAAAGTTCTGGAATAGAAGGAGTACACCTCTAGAGTTGAAAGGTCATCTTGAACAAGTTATTTAACCTTTCTGAATCTCAGAATCTTTCTGAACCTGGAAAACAGATATGACAATGGCTGCCATGTTTCCTTGCTGGGTTATTATGAGGATTAGATAAAAGATCACATACGTAAAAGCACATATATATATTTTACACATATGTAAAATATATGAATTATAAAAGGACTGTGCTGCTGTTATGATTATTATGTTTTTTTCTGTTCCTATATAATCACCAATGCTACTCCAGCTGGATAGAAACCTGGAACGAACTAGAGAACAGGGGAACACACTGTTAATTTTTCATTAGAAGAATAAACATTTACTATATAAAGTAACAGTCCAGAAATGAAGAACATGTTTAGCTCTATAATTCACCTCAAAAATGAAAACAATTCTTCTGATAACAATACATAAATAGATCAAGCCTGATATCTATGCAGACCAAGATCTATTAAGTGTGTAAAATCAGAACTATATTAATAGTAGACCAACATATTTTTCACATTTGGTGTTTGAAAGAGAATTTTTGTATTACCTCAGTATGACTATTTTAATTGTCACACTGTTGAAGAAGGAAAGTAACTGAAACAGACTAAAATATAATCAAGAGTGCCCTGTTATGGAAAAAGTAAACCTCTATAATAGCTCCTTATGTATATAAAGCTTATAATTAAAATATTCCCACTCTAAAAAAAGAAAACCCGTTCCTTTAATATACAAAATTAAGATTTATCCAAGAGGGAAAGTGTTGGGGGTGGTGGTGGTGGTGGGATGAATTGGGAGATTGGGATTGACATGTATACACTAATATGTATAAAACAGATAATAAGAACCTGCTGTATAAAAAACTGAATAAAATAAAATTCAAAAAAAGGTAAGATTTATGTGAATATATTTACCAAGCTAAAAACTAACCTAAAAACACAATTCAACCCAAGTTCACCAATTTCAATAATTACTGATGAAAACTCACTTAAAGGGACTACATACACATCAGGATTTGAATTATATTTGAATTAGGCAATGTACTTATCATCATATGAGAGTGAAAACCAAGTATCAACTCTCTCAGCCAGAGAGTTAATTAATTCAATACTCTTCTGTAAAGACAAACAAAGCATTGAAAATCGGTCTTCTTTTACTCATTCCTATACGGGAAATGTTGAGCCAAGTAATAGAATCTATATCTCTCCCCAATATATGAACGTCAAAAGATGAGTAGCAAAATTCATTCTTAGGTGACTATTTCAATAACATCATACAAAAAAATCTGATATCTTGTAAGAAAAGACCTGGCTCTGGGTCATATTATCTAAATTAATGCAAAAAGCAATTACTGACACAAAAACACTAACTTCACAATAAGCAGAGTTTCTTTGGGGCTGAGTTCTTTCAATGAGGTTGACTGCCAAATATCTACTATGAATATGCTAACTGCTAGAAAGCCCTCTAGAAGCCTTTGACATTCTTCCTTTAATTAAAAAATAGTATCTTTATGTAGATGGAAGATACACAAGTATACCTAAGATACAAAAGCTAGAGAAATCAGGAAACAATATGTAAATTAAAATCACCTGTTAGCAACATACAAGCGGAACAAGAGCTGAGGATACACAAGAATAGAAATCCAGGCACTTTCAATAGCTGGCTGAGGGAAGATGACTACAAATGAGTAAACTAGATATGCAAGCTCACTTCAAGCTCGTGTGTTTGCAAAATTCCAGGAAATAATGGCAGCACACAAGTCAGTCTGTGTTCAGCAATCGGGATTGCAGTGATCTTGCTAGAGCAAAGATTTCTGACAGTAAAAGCTCAAGTTAATTTGCAGAAAGGCCTCTCAAATGTGTCTATGCAAAGGGAAGGTTTGGAGTACTCAAAAACAATCAGGAAAAAGTATTTTCATACTAAGTATAAGATTTATGGCAAAAACATGATAAACTCAGTAAAGATGTTAAATACAGAATGTATAGTTAACAACACAAAAAACACTGCATATGGATTAAAAACAGGAAAAGCCAACAATGAAACTAATGAAATACACTCTCTCCTGGAAGGAATCATTAATGAGAAACAATCCACTTGCATATTAAAACAGAGTGACCATATTAAAGGATTTCCAAAAGACACAGTGTCACTGTCCAGTGTCAACTGTACACATTCCTAATAGAGAGAGATAACACACCTGAAAAGCTGTCTCTAATAACAAAAACAAAAACAGCTACTATCTACCATGTGTGTTATAATTTCAGGGTTATATAAAACAAATAATTTTTAAAAGTCAAGGTAAAAAGATTACTTCTATTTCTTGAAAATATAGAAACTGAACTAGATAGAAAGCCACAGTTAAGTGATTATCTTTGCCCAATACACTGCTTGCCAATAAACAAGATTTTTGAAAAAGGCATTAGGGCATTTTCTTTAATAAATGTGAAGATCATTTAAAACAATTTACTTTTTACTTGACAATTATAATTGTTAAAATGACTTGTGATTACCACCCTAAATGTCAACCCTCAATATACATTACCTATTCTGTTGACTTAAGAGGTTTTTAAAGCCAACCTCAGGACAAATTCAGGAGATAGTTACATTTTTCCCCTCCAACCCTCACTAATAAAACTCCACTGTTAATGTTTTTTTCCGAGTTGCTCTTTTCTTATAAAGCAAAATGCTAGGGGGAAAGAATTCCAATTAAATGAAGATAATTGCCAAAGATCATAACTAATATATGGAAAGTTTGGTTGGCTCTGTCACTCAAGCTGCCTTTACATGGCAGTGATTCCCAGGGCATTCAAAACAAAGACAGAGTAGTGGGCTCCCAACCCCAAAGATTAGAACTGTTAGTTCAGAATGGCCTAAGAGTCCCATTCTGTGTAAGCAATCTATATGATAAGAATGTATCTGGACCACAGTCTGATAAGAATGGGCTCTGGACCATACTTTAAAGAATACTATAATTCTCTTCCCCCAAACCTAAAGGTACACTATGCCTGCTAAATGAATTCCCAGGGCGTAAGCAATATTTTGTCATTCTCTCATTCATTTGAACAACAATCACTATAGAAGTGGAGAAGCAGGCTTGAGATTCCCTTCCCAAATTCTTATTCCTTACCTATAAATTTTATACGATCTCTACTGTTTTAACAAGCATAAAAATACAGCAACTGAATTACAAAGTTTAGAATCAACTCATTTTATAATACACTTAGACGTACATGGATGGTTGAAAGGTCGGAAGGATCTACAGCACTCTAGATGCTGGGAAAGTTGTGACATGGGTTGAAAAAGCCCTAATACCTGTAATACACCATACACTGTGCTAGGTTCTAAAAATGTAGCAGGGAACAAAGTAGACGTGATACCCACTCATATATAACTTATAGTCCAACAGATAATACAGACACTTAACAAGTAATTATAAGTTTGATGTGCAGTGATGAGAACTAAGAAAGGAAGGGATCCAATCTAGTTGAAAGGTTATGAAAGACCTCTCTGAGAAGAAACTTCTAAACTGATACTTGAAAGAGAGGTAGGAGTTGGGCATAAGAGATGGAGAGAACAGTTTTAGCAAACAGAACAGCAAGTTGTAAGCCCATGAGATCAGAGAATATATAGAATATGCAAGCATTTAAAGAAGTCCAATATGGTTAAAGGTGGAAGATGATACTGGAGAGGCAAGATTTACTTTTATAAGCTATGTTAAGGAAGGAGGATTTTATATTTAGGACAAAAAATCAGTCACTGAAGGGCACTGAGAAAGGAAGAAATATGACTTTGAGATCATTCTTAAAACTCAAAGTGGTGAGTTTTGTCAGAAGACCAATGAAACACAGATTTAAGAGATGATGGCTTAGATCAGTGCTACTCAAACTGTGGTTCATGGACTAGCAACCCAAGTCACTCTGCATGAAGAGAACTTTGTGTCCAAATTTATTATCAACACTGACATTAAACAAACTATAGCTAGAAGTATGCTGATTTGTATTTTTGCACAAGTGCCTTGTAGCATCTAAGACTAGCACTTTGAATGACACTAGCTTAGACTATGGTGATGGCAAGAGAGTTGGAGACAAAAGGATAGATTCAACAGAAATTTAGGGTCTAGAATGAGTACTATTTGGTGATAAGCTGAAAGGAAGAGGAATAAAGGAAGATTCAATGTTTTCTGGCTTGTTTCTTAGATTCATAGTACCTTGACCTTTATTGACACAGAAAATACAGGCTTTCGTATTTTTGGTGGTGGGGGGTGGTGGTGACAGGAGTTAATTGAACATGCTAAGTTTGAAGGTGCGCCATGGTCCATGGGTTCCTAATCTGGGTCTCTTAGAAGAGGTAAGAGGTCTGAGCTAGAAAAAGTGATGTGAGTAGTCAGAATCACAAAGGTGTAATTGAGCTGTGTGTAACAGCTGAGGTCCCCGTGGTGGAAGGGGAGGGATATAACAAGGAAGGGACAGAGAGGTGGGATATATCTAGGTGAGAAGTGTCAGAGACCAGGAGAAAAGAGGATTTTAAGAAAGGGAAAGAAAGGTTCAATGTCAAATGTTACCTAAGGTTAGTTAAGGTAAGGACTGAATAATTCTGTTGAGATTTAGCTACTCTAGTGATCACTGGTGACACGAGGGAGAAAAATATGGATAAATAGGGGCTGAAACCAAATTACTCTAAGTAGAGAAATAAGAAGAGGATAATAAGTATAAACAGCAAATAAAGACAGCTTATTTAAGAATTCTAGTTATAAATGAAGAAAGGGAAGAGAGACAAGGTGTTAGATGGACAGATATATGGAATACAGAATTAAGGGTAAATTCATTTAAAAAATGAGAGAACACTTAAGCACACTTGAAACACTGGTGAGAAATAACCAACAAAGAGAAAAATACAAGAGAAAGAGGGGATGAAAATGCAAAGGCTCTTATGAGGCAGAACAGGATGGTATCTGGTGTTTACTGGTCTTAGAAATATCTATGCCTTTTATTTAGAAGAGACAGATATGTGTGGGTATAAGTAGATTTTGTGAGAAATACTGATGGAGTTTCCATCTGATAGTTTCTATTTTTTCTGAGAAGCAGCAGGCAAGGTCGTAAGAAAGAGTGAAGACAGACTTGGTGGAAAGAGAAATTTCTATCCGATATAGTCACTGTGGAAAATGGGAGAACAGACCGAAGAAATGTGGTAAAATTTTGCAAGCAGAGTCTATTTGTAGTTGATGCTGAAGAATTTAAATTAGTACTGGCTAGGTTATGCGATATTCTCTAGGTACAGTCCACAGTCCAGATAAAGGCATGAAGAAAAATGACTGGAGTCATCAAAAGTATATGTTTAGGGCTTCCCTGGTGGCGCAGTGGTTAAGAGTCCGCCTGCCGATGCAGAGGACATGGGTTCGTGCCCCGGTCTGGGAAGATCCCACATGCCACAGAGTGGCTGGGCCCATGAGCCATGGCCGCTGAGCCTGCGCGTCTGGAGCCTGTGCTGCGCAATGGGAGAGGCCACAACAGTGAGAGGCCCGCGTACCGCACAAAAAAAAAAAAAAAAAGAAAACCTATCAAATACTGAAAGATATATATAAACTACTTTAACCACTGAATTGTATAGCCCAAATGCAGTATAATTCTGAATCAAATTCCATTTCACTGGTCCTTTACCAAATACTCTTCCTCTGGATCGGAAGGGAATGACAAAGAAAATATTCCATATTAAGAAAAATGTGCACTATATTTAAATTTGTTTGAAGTTGTGAAAAGTGCCATCGAGAACACGGCTTCTAGATTGTCTGCTATTGATCAAACCTCATACCACAATGATTTCAGTAACTCTTTAAATATAAAATATCTCCAAAGTTGGAGGGCTGGGGCATGTTAGGAAAGACAATTATTTTTTTAAAGAAGAACTCTAATTGCTGAAAAGGGAAACATAATAGGATTAGATCATGCAATTGGGAACCAATGAGTAGCAACACACTGGAGAAAAGTAGACTAAAAAAAGGTCAACTTTACAGATAGTGTACATTATAAGTAATTTACCTCTTTAAATCTTAGCATCCCCTTGTAACACAGGAAAAATTCCTGTTCTGTTTATAAATGGAGTAGTCAGAAAAAAATGAGGTAACAGCACTTGGTAAACCATTTCAATTATGTTATTATTACTAGTAAAGCCTTTCTGCTACCTGAAGCTATTTTTGCTCCCCAAATGAGATTCTAAGGATGGAATGCAATGAAACAATAATTAAAAATGGCCTGGTTCCATACAAGCTATCTTGATCTGGAGGAAGTATTGAATAGACCATAATTAGTCTGAAAGTGAAAGTGTGAAAGGGAGAAAAAAGGTAAGACAAATATAAGTACAGACAGTTGATTTAATGGTTTAATAATAAATATTTAATGTTTTAATAATGGAATAAAAATGAGATACTACAGCACAAGAAGTTAAAGAGACAGACAAAGGTAGATTTAAATAAGATACACAAACAGAAGATTAGGCATTTAGAAACAAAGATGTGGTATGCAGTTTTCAGTGGTAGCTATGACGGGTAGATTTTACTGCTTTGAACAGTTTCTTACCCTCCATATTTAACAACAACAACAACAAAAAAGTAAGTAATGTGAATAAAAGGGAGACTAAGAACTTATTCAAAAAACCTATCTTTTAAAAAAATACTTAAAAAGAATACTGGAAATAGCTGAGAGCCTATCATAGAATTGAGCCACATGTCTATTGATGTATTTCAGCCAAACTATCTTATAGATATATTACTTTGAAACTCCCACTGGAAAATGTAAAATCTTATACAGGTATGCATGCACAATACAATCCTGCTATATCCTCAAGAGCACAAAACTTCTGGACCTAAATCAAACAAAAATGCAAAATATAAGCCTGTATTACATATAACTATAAATATGACTAATGTTAAAAATAAACATTTCTTTTTTATCATAAATACTAAGCTTTTCCAATATTACCTTAATGACAATAATGTGTGCCATCTAAAATGCTATGTGGTATCGCTAAGTTATGTCAGTATTAATAACATTAGCTACACATATGTATGTGTATATACATATCTACCACTGAAAAATTATCGCTATCTCAAAAAAAACTAGACTTACTAGTTTTGCTTGCTGAGCATTTACTGGATCACCATACTGGAGAAGAGCTTGAAACTGGTTATTTTTTGTAAATGTGATTATCTTCAATACAGCACCAAACTTAGAAAATATCTGTTAAAACATTAAAATCAAAACAAATTTTATCTACTGTATTATTATTTCTCAATTTTATAGATAAACATGCAAATTAAACTAAACTTACTTGGTGAAGAACATCAAGTGTTACAGGGTAATACATATTGTCAATAATTATTCTAAGCACTGGACTCTGGGCTGGAGTCACTGCACTCTCACTAACTGTCGTGCCACTAAGAGGAGTATTTGCTGTCTGGACAGCTGTCACTGCTTGAAGAACTGCTTGAGCACGCTAAAAAATGAAAGATAAGCACTTTAGGAACATTCCTGGTATTTTCACCTATACTTTGCTAAACGTTACAATATTAAATTCTTTTCTAAAACACATAGATTAAATAAAATTTAACACTCAATAAATACTTCTGAGCACCTGCCATGAGCCAAGGATTATAATTCAAGTATTATACTAGTATTTATTTTACTTTAAAACAATTATCTAGGGTTTGGGACCAATGTGGAACAAGAAAGACAGTCAGTGTAATTTACTCTCAAAACAACAAGATGTAGTCTGACAGATTCAGAAAATGTTTTAAACAGAAACTTTTAGAGAACAATGAAACTTTAACATTATTCATTCCATAAAAAAGGCACATAGTAAACCTTAAGGGGATTACTAGATTATCCAAAAGAACTCCCATAAACATTATTTCCAATAAATCCTAGAAGAATATTCAGATACAAATTAAGTCTTTTTTTCATACTAGCATAACTTCTGAAACCAAAATTTTTAGAACAGAAATTGATGTATACCATACTACAAAGCCATAAAATTTTCAGGAATACTTCAAAATAAAATGTGAAGAATATTTTCCATACATGTTATGGTATCTAATACACTATAATTTTACGTAGGACTAGGAAGATATTTATAATTGAACTATGACAGATCAACTATTATAAGACACATCTTGATTTCTGAGATTTTAAAATGTGAAAAAATATATATATGGAACTGAAAAAATACAGTATTTTTGGGAAATCTGTCAACTAAATCATATGTTAAATGTTCCAAAAAGACTGCCTTTATTACTATTATGCCTTTCCTATTATTACTGACAGATTCACTGATAAGGAATAATTTCTTTCTACCTTATCTGGGGTCAGAAAACCTATATAAAGGCAAATAACTGTTAGATATAATAATGACAAATACCTCTACACTGCTTTATAGTTTGAAAAAGTTGTATTGGCAGATGAACAGGAATATAAACAGAGCATAGTGATGAATGAAAAGGAAGGCGGATACAAAAGAATGAGAACATTTATGATAATAAGGAATGATCAGTGTTCCCTTCAGCAGCACATATACTGAAACTGGAACAACACAGAGATTAGCATGGCCCTATGCAAATATGACCCCAAAATCATGAAGTGTCACATTTTTTCTGGACCTATTAACTAATGTGGTGGTGGTTATCATTTTGCGAAATATAAATATATCAAATCACCTTAAAACCCACACAATGTATATGTGAATTATATCTCAAAAAAGGTGGGAGGATGGTCATTTCACTGAAATATTATATAACCAGGAAATCATATAGCTTGGTACTCAAAGAGATCACACACTCATCTAGTCAAACTTCATCATCTAAATGCTAATAAAATATGACCTATAAATTTATGTTAAAGTGACTTGTTAATTCAAATCCAACATTTTGAAACATACAATAAATATTTAATACAATGGGCACATTTACACTACTATAAAGAATATAGTTATAAAAAAAGAGGGATAAAAAGATTTCTAGAGCAATGTTTGTTAAACATCTGAACATATTTAACCCAATACATATTTAAATAAAGTATTTTAAGTAGCTCATTGCCAGTAGCTCACTGTTCACTTTCTTCATTAGTGAACATGTCTTTATATACATTTATTATAATAAGCATGGAAATATCACAACTTAGAACAACTCTAACATCTGCTACTTTAAATAATGGAACGTCTTCTTAAAATAGTAATCACTTGATCATGGTGTACTATCCAAACAGTATAAAAAGTTAAGTTTCCTCTGCAACTCAGTCACCCTGTCTGCTTTCCCTACATACACAAGCATATGTATATATGTACTCCATACAAACATGTTAAGTACTTATCTACTGCATACTTTTCTTTCCAATACTATTCACTGTTCTCCATCTTCCTTTTTTACCTTAACAATTATGTTCTCTATTATCACTAACAAGTAACTTCATACATTTTTTGGACTCATTTATGTGTAGCTTTTTTGTTTAACATCTTTATTGGCATATAATTGCTTTACAATGGTGTGTTAGTTTCTACTTTATAACAAAGTGAATCAGCTATACATATATCACCATATCTCCTCCCTCTTGCATCTCCCTCCCCCATTTTTTTTTAAATAAATAAACACATTTATTTATTTATTTTTGGCTGCATCGCGTCTTCGTTGCTGTGCGCGGGCTTTCTCTAGTTGTGGCGAGTAGGGGCTACTCTCCATCGCGGTGCATGGGCTTCTCATTGCAGTGGCTTCTCTTGTTGCAGAGCACGGGCTCTTAAGCGCGTGGGTTTCAGTAGTTGTGGCATGTGGGCTCAGTAATTGTGGTTTGCAGGCTCTAGAGAGCAGGCTCAGTAGTTGTGGTGCATGGGCTTAGTTGCTCTGCGGCATGTGGTATCTTCCTGGACAAGGGCTCGAACCCGTGTCTCCTGTATTGGCAGGTGGATTCTTAACCACTGTGCTACCAGAGAAGCCTCTTCATACATTTAAAAAAAAAAATTCATGGAGAGAGTTGGCTTGCCAACCTAGATTTTAATTAAACTTCATATTGAAACAATCATATACACATAAAAGGACACAAATCATAAGTATATACAGCTCAATAAAATTTCACAAATAGAACATATCTGTAAAAGGACTATCTAGATAAAAAAATAGAACATTACCAACACTCCAGAAGCCACACACATGCTTTCTCCCAGTTATATAAATGGAACCATATAGTATGTGTTCTACTTTGATCTGGCTTCTTCCAATAAACATAATTTTTATGATGTTCATCCAAGTTCTAGAGACACCAGTAGCTTGTTCATTCTTTTTGCCAGTCAGTATTCCAACGAATAAATATACCATAACACATTCTACAGCTGCTGAACATGTGGATCATTTCCAGCTCTGGGCTATTACATACAGTGTGCCATGAACTTTCTTATACATATCTTTTCATGCACATATGTATGTATTTTCTCAGATACGTGACTAGTAAAAATTACTAAGTCAAAGAATATGTATATGCTCAGCTTTAGTAGATATTTCAAGGTTTTAAAAATGATTCTACCAATTTACATTCTCATCACTTATTTACGAAGTTCAAGCTTCTCTACATTGTTCCAATACTTGGTATTACTGGTCTTAATTTTATCCAGTATGGTATACATGGCAGTATCTCACTGTGATTTTCATTTGTATTAAGGGTTCTTAATCCAAACCTTATCCACTCTGTGGATCAGAGGATGGCTTTCAAGGAAACTAACTAATGGGAAACCTGAAGATGTCTAACAAGTGGCCATGTGAAGTAAGGGATGGAAAGGTGGTACAAAGGCAGGCAGGCCACAATATTCCAGGTCAAAGTGACAGCACAGAAGCACAATGGCCTCCAAAGACAAAATAAGAGAAAGCATGCCAGGTTATAGGCGCTACAATTACTACTGGGATAGAAGCACAGGAAAATAGGGTGGGAGTAGCCATAAGACAGAAACAATACTCATCTCAAAGGGCTTTTACCCTGAGCATGAAAAGGATTTGCTGCAGATGACTGTGTCTGAGCAAATGAAGTAGCAAGAAAGAAGAAAACTGGGCAGATATTGGAAAGAGTGAATTCACAGAACCTACTGATTTGATGAAAGGTTCTGGAAGAATTCATGATTGACACACACATTCATTTCTCTCTTCTATTATAAAACACTATTAAAATGACTATAAATAAGTACAAAATGGAATAAATGCAGATACTGAAGAGAAAAGGTTATCACTAGCTCAGAATAATTTTATCAAATTCCCAAAACTCAGAAAATGCATGGACAGAAGACACAGTGAACACGTAGCAAAACAGGGTTTGCACTGGTAGCATCCATAGGAATCAAATTAGAAATTGGTAGGTACACAGGAGGAAGGAGAATGAAAATAAAAGGGTTAACAGAAAGTATGGCTAACAAACATCCTCTTCCTCCTCACCATCAACCAACTTATTATTAAACAATAAAAACAAAAGCAACAACAACTAAACACTCCCTTAAAAGAACAGAAACTCTAAAAGGAGTTTTGAAGGCCAAGAATAAAGACCTCTGGCATTTGGGGGGGATCCCAGGTTAGTATCCAAGTCCTCATTACCTTACTCTAGAGGAAAGCATGCAAGTCCAATAAAACCTAATTGTCCATTCTGAAATATAAACAGACAATGAGGGTGGGTGGGAGGAAGAGAAGAATAGAGGGAACAAGATAAACGTAACAGCTAATTCTAAAGAAAGTAAAAGATACAGTCAAGTATTTTAAAATACCATTAATTAGTAACTGTAAAGAATGACCAACTACGAGGTAAAAAGGGTATCAAAGAAAAGAAGAACTTTTGAAATCAAAAATATGGCTGTCAAAAAAATTTTTTTCAACATAAGAACACTGCACTGACTGCTCCCTATGTTTGGAACATACCCAAGACTTCAGTAAGTGCCTTATTTCTCTAATCACTTTGAAGTTTGTTACTCAAATGTCACTTGTTGGTTGGGCTTCCACTGGTTATCCTATTTGAAATTACAAATCCCCCTCCCCTACATATATCTATCTATCTATAGATGCCTTATCTTTATTCTTTCCACATCATTTTCATTTGAATCTTTTTAAATGAGAATGCATTCACTAATTACTGAAAATACTAACATGTAAAATAAAATTGGGATATTAAATGCCATTTTAAACTCTAAATAAAAAGAACAGAGAATACATATTTTCTTTTGGTATATTTCCTCATGATAAATTCTAAGAAGTACAACTTCTGGTTCAAAAGAAATGAAAATTATCAAATTAAAAAAAACAACTGAAATTTTAGCCTTATCTTTTAGGCAAAAAGTTTTACAAGCTTATTTTTCATGAACTATCAAAATGACCTTAAATTATTTTTTACAAAGGTTAAAATCTATGAGAAATTATTTTCCATTTAATTTTTGATAAGAGCCACAGTTTAGATTTTACTAAAACAGATATAATTAGCTAAAAACTACATTTGAAGAGCTTTTAGACCAGTTTTTATTGCAATCCTATGTATTTAGATCTAAAACCATTCTTATACTTTTTCTAAAAAAATAATTTTAGATAATTAATATCTTCTACATCACATTTTTAAAAGATCAACACATATTCTCAACATATATTCTCAATTCTTACATTTTTCCCCCCAGGAAAACCATTAACACATCCTCAGTAGGAGTTTTTCCATAAGAAATTAAGACCTATAAAAAGTCAAATAACCAAAGGGACTGAACTTCGTACACTGAAGTCTAAGCAGCAGAGTTGCATAAACAGTTTATACTTAAGTCCTACCTCAGACAGTATCTATACAAAAACTTTAATTTGCACAAAGAAAAAGAACACTTTGACCAGAACCTTAAAAGCACTGAAAAAAATGCTATTTAACTAATTTATCCAGTATTAACTTAAAATATGAAAATAAGAGACCACACATACTTTCTGTAAATTAACATAATGGTTAATACTTAACATGCTACAAGAAAATGCCACAAAAAAACCAGAAAACAAAAAACAAGAAAATGCTCATAGAAAAATCTTCTGAATGGTTAAAAAAATTTTTTTCTGCTAATGTTTATGAGATTCTTAATACGTTCTAGGCCATTTTATTTATGTACCTACACATACTCACTTGGTTCAATGTATTATCTGTTTTTAGTTCTTTGTGATTGGAGTACTGAATATAAATCGGTTGGTTACGAAGGTGAGGTGTCACAGCAGAATAGTAATTAACCATAGTAATAGCTGCTTCCTCTGTTGCTAGTTCCAAAAATGCCTGAAAATTTAAATAGCAAAAATCTTAATATTATGAATCAAATTCAAATAAACTTCAATATCTGTGTAATCTATTTGGTTCATTAGAAAAATCAGTATCTAGAATATAACCTTTCAAGTTACATTTAGATGCTCTAGTAGGTAGAATTAGAAATCTCTTACTGAAGTTTAGAGATACAATTAAAGCTAAACTCAGAAGCTCTTAGAATACAAAGTACTTCCACCTCTGATTTTCCATACACTACAAATGTACCCATTTCAACAAAGGCTAGAGAAAATAAAATCTAAACATTTTCCAGCACCAGAATTTTACCACTCCTAACCTAGAAAACATAAGAGAACACCAAGTCATTTTTAAAGCATTTACAATTTAACAAAGAAAAAAATTAAATGTCATATTATTAGTGATATTAACTATATTTAAGAGAACATTAAATTTCTCTAAATTCTTCTAAATGGTATCATTAGAAACTTTAAAACAAAATTTGATTTTTAATATACCTGGACCCTACTGCTACAGGTATAACTATTCAATATAGAATATCTGGGACTAATGACTATCTTTTTCTAATGCTATCAGATAAATATTTCCCTGGGATAAGCTTAAAGGATAAGATGCTGCTAGTGTCCTTACTGATTTCCGATATTACAAAGAGCAAAGCCACAATAAAAGAAGTATTTCATCTGTATTTCCTACAATCTCATTGACCAGTAGTTCAATTAGAGTCCTAAAGGGAATTTAAAAGGCAAAATTTGAAAACTACGGTGACTTATTCATTTTAGCTCCCTACCATTAGTTTCCCAAACACAGCTACAAGGAGAAGTCAAAGTAAGACTTCTGTCATGTTCTTTAAGAAAAGTAACCTACTATATACTATCCTTTCATCAGGCAACAGCTAATTCACACCTGCTAGATAGTTGAGGCTTAACATTTTATAAGTCCTGAAAGAAATATACCTGATTTTTTCCTTTCAGCATAAGGATGTTGGTCACCTTACCAAAAGGTAAGCCTAAAGCAATAACTTCAGTTTCTGTCACTTCACCAGGTAATTTCCGAATATGAAGTACACGAGAAGGAGCACCATCCATTTTATCTTCTCCTTTAAATTTTTTACTATCATTACCATTGGCTGAAAGACATTAAAGAAACAGTCTTTAGTATATTGATTTTCCTTATTTGCATAAAAAATCACAAAACAAACTTTAATAAAGAACTTAAAAACAGAGCTGAGCATACTTGGGATACTTCCTAAAAATTCAAAAACCAGGTTTGCAAAGTAACAGAGAAAATCATATCCACCAATTACTACTAAATGAAATCATCAATTAAGATTACTATTGGGTAAATATATTTCTGGATAGCATATGTAAAGAGTAGCAAGTGATAATCAAAAACATTAAAATGCAATTTCATAAAGAAATGGTCAATGGCTATAGAACACAATTATCTTACAATTCAATCGTCTTATTAGAGACTAATAAGGAGTCTAAGACTTAGTCTAAGACTAAGGAAAATACAAAAAAGTGAAAATTTTGACTTAGCAAAAATTAATTATAATTTTACCTGAGAAATTCTAAATTGTTCAATTTGAAAAATGTGCTAAAAAATGGAATCAAAGAAGGCAATGCTGTAAAAATTATTATGCAGTCGCTCCACACTATGGGTCACATTCCTCTACCTAAAATGTTTTGTCACTATCAAAATCTACTATAAATCACTCATGGACTTGATTATCTTATTCTGTTACTCTGAGCTTTAAAGTGATATATTTTAAACAACAAATTAGTTGCCTGCTTTTATTCCAAAGCTTTACCAAAACACACAAAATAAACAAAAAACCAAAATCCGAACTTACTAAAGAATCAATAAAATATGTGATGTTTTGGTGGTTCTTAATCTTCTAAGAACTCAAGGATATTTCTGAGAATCTAACTAACTTGAAGAATCCTTACACAGTGAGAAATATGCATGTATACTCCATTTTGATATGATTTTTGGTACTTTACAGTACACCCCCAGAAAACATTCAATACTATCTATAAAATTCTAAGACCATCGGGATCTTCTAAGTGCCTTCAAAATTTATTCAAACATTAATTCTTTAAACATTACTGAGTTATCAAGAATATGTCTGGCACTTCTTTAGGTTCTGGGGGTACAGCGGTGAACAGTAAGCAGTAAGATCCCTGATGCTGTCCTGTAGTCTAGTGGGAGAGATGGACTACCCAGTACATGAACCAGATTATTTCTTATAGTGATTTTCCCCACTTTCTCTACCTGCTGAACGCCTTTCCTTCACAACTGGCTCAAAAATCATCTCTATAGTCAAGACTTCTCTAGTACCTCTGGGGAGAACTATTTCTTCCCATAGCACTTTTTTGTAGCTCCTATGGCATTTTATTCCTACATTTAAGGTTCACTGTATTAAAATTAGTTGTTTACAGAGCTGAGGAGGTAGTGTCTTATTTCTCTTTATGTCCACCACACCTAGCACAGTGCCTGGCTTGAGGCTTATTCAATGAATGCTTGTTGAATGAATGCATTTATGCATGCCAGAAACTCAGCTGTTAGCAAGACTATGATAATGAAACAAGTAATACTTTTTTCCACTTGGTTATTTCTTATTTCTTTCTGTTGTACTAAGTGCTATGAAGAAAGTAAAGCACAGTAATGTGATTAAAAGTGACTTAGCAGAGGACTGGAAGAGGGTGATGTGGTAGTGATTTTACTGGATGATCAGAGATAATATGTGAATTCACCTGATAAGTATAACTTAAAGTGTCAATTAAGTCATATTTTAACAGTTTCACTCAAGTTTATATACATGAACGAACAGCCAATGCATTTAAAAATTCCCTTAAGTTGACTCTGTACAGAAGAGTAGTAAGCTATGGCTTCTGAATATATTACCAGAAAAATCTTGCTGGTTAGCTCTTCATCATTCCAAAAATAAGAAGAACTACAAAAAGCTCTCCACACTTCCTTTCGTAAGTAAGGAAAACATCTATCTGCACAGGCACCTGAACCTACCAGAAACAGGCTGAATTTCCTATTTTGTGGCATCTTATTTTAACAAAATAATCATTGGGTCTGTTAAATGATACTGCAGGGAATCAAAAAATACACATATACCTTAAAACATATAACTGACATACAAATGCATATTCTTCTAAGGCCTTTTCTTAGCAAAGCAATCTGATAGACTGTGTTCTTGTTCATTCATTTGTTTGAATAACAAGAACAAATAATTCAGTCCAACGTATAGTCCCATGAATTATAGGTTATGATATCAGGAAACTCAAACAGCAAACTTCTGTTTTTCCTTTAGGGAAAAAGGCAAGAAAAAAAAAATCACAATAAAGATACTACCCATCACTACACATATAGGGCGAAAAAAATGCTTCCCTTTTCAAATGATTCTTAGAATATGATTCCCAAAAGGCAAAAACCTGCCTAAACCTATTATTAAAAGAATACAAGAGTTTATTGTTTTGAATTTGTGTTGGATGATTTCTTGTCAGTGGATGGTGAGTAAAACAACTGAGTAAAAAAGGTAGATGGGACAGTTTTCACAGTTAAAGAAGATGATAAATAACTTGTAGAAAAGAAGGTACTTTTCTTTTGCGTTGATATTTAACATTCACTGAAAGTAACCTACATGCCAGGCACTTTACAACTCTTTAGACTGCTATTATAACCCATCAATCCCATTTATAAATGAGAGGTACTTAAGCTGCCCAAGGTCAGAGTTACTAAGTGGTAAAGACAGAAAATGGCAGGAAAAGGATTAAAACTCAGGAGTATGACTCCATAGTCTGTAGTCTCAACCCACTACTACAGGAGGACCCTTATAAAGACAAACTTCAGGTAATATATAATGGCCTAGAGAAGATCTGTTCTTTTCTTCCAAATGCCATGTAACTAACAACATTTACACTCTGTCTTTACACTACTTGATACTCCTCTCAGTTAATAGCTTCAGAAAGGGTGGCTATTAAATATTCATATTTTAGTGCTAAATATTATGAAAGTCTCAATTTTAAATAATGATACTATGAGAATGTAAAATTGAGAAATGATGATTTCTTTAAATAAAACTAAGTTGACTTTCATATATAAAAGTACCCCAACCCTGGAAAAGAGAAAGGGCACTGAATGTGTGGCCTTGGGGCTTCCCTGGTGGCGCAGTGGTTTAGAATCCGCCTGCCAATACAGGGGACATGGGTTCGAGCCCTGGTCCGGGAGATCCCACATGCCGCGGAGCAGCTAAGCCTTACACCACAGCTACTGAACCTGCACGCTAGAGCTCGCGAGCCACAACTACTGAGCCTGCATGCCACAGCTACTGAAGCCTGCGTACCTAGAGCCCATGCTCTGCAATAAGAGAAGCCGTCCAATGAGAAGCCTGTGTACTGCAACGAAGAGTAGCCCCCTGCTCGCCGCAACTAGAGAAAGCCCGCGTGCAGCAATGAAGACCCAACGCAGCCAAAAATAAATAAATAAAACAAAGTGTGGCCTCAACTTATGAAACATGTAGGCCATTTATGACCCTATTAGAGAAGTAAGGAAGATGGGGTCTCTCTGGGTTACAGATCTATGATTCTTCAGAAGACAAAGTACTATAATTTGGACTTCTTTCCACAATCCTTTCCCTTACACTTCCCAGGTAATTCCAGACAGAAACTTTGGTTTAGGTATGTAAAACTAAAGAATTTTAAAAACTGTTTTTCAACAACAGATGTAGTAATGCTTTTACTCATGCATGTAAGCTGCATATAAATTGTAGAAATCTTTATACTGTCTTCCATATACGCCTTCTTAAAAAAGCCTTTGGCTTAATGGAGCTCTTCTACTCACAAATTCAAAACAAGACACAGAAACTGTTTCTAAGTGAACATTCCAATACAAACTTAAAAGTTTTCTACCTCAGTTCTAAAGTGAACATCTTCACTTTTGAACAGTCCCAGTCCATCTCTTTTCTCTTTGACTGACTTTTGTCTTCTACTGGCTTTTTAACTGTAGTTTTCACACAAAAGGGTCTCACCAAGATCCTGGGTAATTTGTTAAATCCACCTGTGGCGGAAGAGCTGTGAGCCCTCTCAACCTTACCAAATCTCTCTGTTCTCACAGCATCCTTAATAACTTACTTCTAGTTTCCTTACTTCCCTGACTCATTTGATACCTGCTCTGACCCCTCTGCTAACTCATTCACTTCCCAAAATGGCTGGACTGTCCCAACGTGTTCTGGTCTCAAGTCGTTCCCATTTTTACTTGCTCATATAGACACTCCAGTAAGGGGTTTCAAAAATCAACTTCTATTTTATGTCTATTATTTTAGTCCCACTCATTCACCAATATTTCTAGTTCTATACTTTCAACTGTATATACCAACTTGAAGTGCAACATCTCAAAACTTTTTACTTCATCTGTCCAGTGAAAACTATTTTAACAAAATATAAATACATTCTCATTCTCCAATTCTTCCAGACTCAAACATTTATAAAAAGCACTCGTAACTTCCTTTATCAAAATATAACTGAGAGGCAAAGCAGTTTTACTCTCAAGCAGTTTTAGTTAGACTTCTGGGCAAAGCACAGTGTTATACAAGCTGCTGGCTTTAGAAAAACAAAAAAATAAAATAAAGTTAATCTGAGCTAAGAAAAATGAATGCTCATACTCTTTGCATTCTATATGGGAAAACAGAAATTTCAAAGAACAGTTAAACCAGAAACGTAGGTATATACAGGTAGAGAATACTTGTGTTATTCTACTAGCTTTAGTTAACTCCAACAGTCACCGCACACACACAAAAAATCTTACTAGGTTTACTGTAAAAGCTGCCTATAACTCTGCATTTCTGAGTAGCTGCATAGCCTAGTTGTCAAAAGTAACTTATGCATGAGCTGGAAAAATATAGAAGGTTACACTAAATTAGAGGAAGGCTCACATTACCTCTACACCTCTATGCAAGAGGACATGCTGTTAGGACCCTCATAAACATTCAAACTGAAACAACATGCTGGAATAGTCTCAAAGTATTACAAAAAAATGAAATAACTTATCAAAAATGTCTGTATGTAAAAATTAATTGGAAATCTCAGAGAATTCTGAATAACATGTAACAGAATCTATAAAATGATTTCAGTTCTTTTACATAGAGAAAAAGTCATACTTTCAGCAATAATACTGATATTAAAGAAAAGCAGTAGCACTGGCAGAAACATGTATACCTAACTTAAAGAGGTATTCCATTTCCACACCTATAAAAAAATGGACTCAAGAGAGACCATATCTTACAATTGTCAAGCCTCCTCCCCACTTCCAAAGAGTTAAAAATTCCTTCCAATAAAATCCAATTCCAATACTAGTTAGAGCTGTGTCTTTGAAATGTTACGCTTCTAAAGAAGGAATTAGTTTATTACAAAATAGTTTTGAATAAGATTATTTCCCCAAGACTAAGTTTCTAATAACATTAACTTTTCTCACTTCTAAAATTCTTTTTTTCTTTGACACAAATATACGTGTAGAGAAAGAAAGTCTGGACAGGGAAAGGCTGTTGAGATAGATGCTGTTGGAAAAAGAATTCTAGTGAAGTCAGAAGAAACATTTTGGGAAAAGCTGGAATGTAAGAATGAAATTCTGTTTTGTATCTGATAATGATAAAAATGTCCTTGTAATACTGTCTGTAAAAGTCCCTTTTTGAGCCATCTGGATGACAACTGCATATTTGTCCAGGTAAGTATAGTCACTGGTTTTTAAAGGTCTTATTATTCAAATTGGGGTCTGTTTGAACATACACAGACTCTCATCTTTCTATGTTAGGAAAAACACAGAACAATTTTAAAACTCAATGTTTCCTTTGTTCAAAAAGGTAAAATAAATTGAATCTATATAAACTTCTTAGGTTGAAACAGGCTTTAAGAAATTTTACTCCATCACTACAAAAACACTTGATTCATTCTTTAGTCACAAAGTACATTATCATTCCTAAACATACTTTAAAAAAAAGGAAAACAGTAACAGATTGTTCTTTCTTTTCAACAAAAACAAATCACTTTCTCTACTTTGCTCCCTTTGTTAATGGAACTACTATCCATCAACCCAGTGATTCTAGGCCGAAACTCTTAATACTTCTACCAAAGTCTACTTCTAAATAACTCAGAAATTGTCTAATTGCTTCATATATCATTCTCTCCATATTCTACTCCTGAGACTCTAAAATTCAGGACCTCGGTGTCTCTAAAGCAGATTATTGTAAAGTTTTAAACTGTCCTATGTACAGTAGTAACCCCCCTCTGCCCCCTAAAAAATGCAAATGGAACAAAAATCCTTTCTAAGTGTAAATATCGTGAAGTCCAGTCTCCTTATTACAACAAGTCAAATCCTATATCCAGACCCCTGCCCACCAGGACATTTTTACTCATTCCCCTTCTCACATTTTACATTGCAGAAAGACAGAACTCTACAAGTAGCTGACGGGTTTCCACAGGTAGCCTACTGTTTCAAATAAATTGTTATTTATTTTACAGCTTTGTTCATTGACAAAGAACATGTCCATCACCCCAGAAAATGTCCTAATACTTATTAATCCCCAACACCCACAAGCAACGATTATTTTGGTTTCTATACTGAAAATTAATTATCTGCTCTTTACAGAAAGGGAATCACATAGTATATACTCTTTTGCGTCTGGCTTCTCTTGCTTCATATAACGTTTCTTAATATTCACTTGTGTTGCTACATGTATTAATAGTAATTCTTTTGCTCTTAATAAGTAGTAATCCACTGTATGACTAACTTCTTGATCCATTTTCCTGTTGATAGACATTTAGATTGTTTCAAGTTTGGGACCATTATAAATAGTTTTTTATACACACATTTGTACAACTAGAAATGGAAGTACTGGGTCATAGGACATGTTTATGTTTAACTTTATAAGAAACTGCCTGTGCTATGCAGCTGCATCAGAAACATCAGCCGCATAGCACAGGGAGATCAGCTCGGTGCTTTGTGACCGCCTGGAGGGGTGGGATAGGGAGGGTGGGAGGGAGGGAGACGCAAGCGGGAAGAGATATGGGAACATATGTATATATATAACTGATTCATTTTGTTGTGAAGCTGAAAAAAAAGAAACTGTCAAACTGTGTTCCAACTATTTTACACTCACCAACAATGGCATATAGTTTCAGCTGCTCCACATCCTCATCAACATTTGGCATTACCGATTTGTTTAACTTTAGCCTAGATTCTAGTTGGTCTGAAGTGGTATCTCATATTAGTTATAAATTGTGATTTCCTTATGACTAATAAATCTTTTCATGTGCTTATTAGCCATTCGTGTACCTTCTTCTGTCCATTTAAAAAATTAGTCTCTTTGTATTTGACATGCAAGAATTCTTTACATACTCTGGATATAAGTATTTATGTACGTCAGACATGTATTGATATCTGAATGAATATTAATATTTTCTCTCAGCCTGTGCCGTGCCTTTTCATTCTCTTAATAATGTCGTTTGATGAGAAGGTTTTCATTTAGATGGACTCTAGTTTGTAAAGTATTCCTTTATGGTTAGTGTATTTTTGTACCTTTTCTAAGAAATCTTCATTTACCCCAAGGCTGAGGATACATTCTAGGATTTTTTTTCTTAAAAGCTTTGCATATTTAGATTTTAGGTTTAGGTATGTAATTCATCTTTTTCCATACGGCATGAAGTAAGGTTTGAGTTTCTAATTTTTTTTTTTGTTTTCATTTGTGTATCCAACTGTTCTAGCACCACTTGTTAAAAATACTTCCCTTTCACCATTAAATGACCAAGGGACCTTTGTAAATAATCAACTGACCCTAAATGTAGGAGTTTATTTATAAATACTGTTCTGTGACACTAATCATGCTATACTAAACTGCTGTGATTACTTTACTCTTGAAATGAAATAGTATTCCAACTCTTTTTTTTCTTTTTCAAATGGCTTTAGTTATTCTAGGTCTTTTTATTTCCATATAAAGTGTAGACCAATTCATCACTTTCAATGTAAATGCCTGTTCAGCTTGACTGATTTATAAATTCCATCCCAATTAGGGGAAAAATGACATCTTTAACACATTGAGCCTTCTACTCATGAACATGGTGTATCTATTTATTTAGGTCTTTAATTTCTCTTTGCCATGCCTTGCAGTTATTGATGTAGTTATCATGCACATTTTTTGTTAAATTTATTCTTTGATATTTTGTCTTTCTGATGTTTCTATAAACGGATTTTTTAAAATTTCATTTTCCAAAACTTTGCTAATAATATCAGAAAAAAATTATCTTTGTATGGTGAACTGTATCCTGTAAACCATTCTAAAATCATTTAGATTCCTTTGGGTTTTCTATTTTAAAAATCATGTTGACTGTGAATAATACAGTTTTACTTCTTCCCTTCTGATCTTTATGCTTTTTATTTATTTTACTCGTCTTAATGTAAGCAAAAGCTAGAAAAATTGTGGAAACAGACATCCTTACTTCATTCCTCATTTTAAGAAGAAAACATTCACCCCTGCAGGTTTTGTTGTTGTTACTGTTGTTTTAAAGAAATTGATTACTTAAATTTACCTGGAAACACAAAAGCTCTAGATTAATCAATCAGAAAAAAAGAGCAAAGTTCCTCAACCTCATTAGTCATAAAAACTAAAATTAAAACCTTGAGAAACTACTTACACACCCATTAGAAGAGATAAAAAGATAATACCAAGGTGAGGATGCTGAACAACTGGAACTTTCATATACTGCTGGTGGGAATGTAAAATGGTATAAGCACTTTTGAAAACTGTTTGGCATTAAACGCACATAAGAATTAAACATACACCTACCACACAAAACAGGCATTCCACTCCTTAGCATTTACTCAAGAGGAATAACAGTGGATGTTCACGTAAAGACTTGAACATGATTGCTCCTAACAGTTTTACTCATAATAGTCCCCAAAGGGAAATGACTTAAGTGTCCATCAATGGCTGAATGAATAAACAAAATGCAAACACTACTCAGCAGTAAAGAGGAAAGTGAAAGCAGTACAACACAGAAGAGTACATAGTACATGATTCTGTTTATACAAAATTCTAGAGAATTCAAACTAATTAATAGTGACAAAAAGCAGATCAGTGATTGAGAAGGGGATAAAACAGGAAGGGATGGCTACAAAGGGCTATGAGGAATCTAGTATGTGTGATGGATATATATTTTGACTGTCAGTGATTTCATGGGTGTATACATCTTTCAATACTTATCTGACTGTACAATTTAAATGGATGCAATTTATTGTATGGAAATTATACCTCAATAAAACTGAATTTAAAGTGGAAAAAAAAACATTCAATATTTCACCATTATGAATGAAATTTATTGTAGGCTCTTAGTAGATGCCCCTTGTCTACCCTGTAGAAGTTCCCCTTTCTTATTAGTTTTCTGAGAACTTTTTATCATGAATGGATGCTGTATTTTTGTCAAATGCCTTTTCTGCTTCTATTAACATGATGATTCTTTTTCCTCCGTTATTCTATTGTGATAAATTACACTGAATTCCTTTTCGACTGTTAAACCTTACAATCAAGAGGTAAGCCTGAATTAGTCATCATGAATTACCTTTTACATACTGCTGAAAGTGATCTGCTAATATCTTGTTAAGAATGTCTGCATTTATGTTAATGAAAAATGTTAGTGTGAAATCCTGATTTCTTATATTATCTTTGTTAGATTTTGGTTTTGGTAGCTTCATAAAGTGAATTAGGGAGTATTCCCCTTCTCTTTTTCTAAAAAAGGTTAAAAGAAAAAATGGCTATTATTTCTTACTTTGAAGTTTCATAAAATTCAACAGTGAAACCGCCCATGCCTGAGTAAAACCACCTACAAGTGAAAACCACCTACGAGTGAAATCACCTATGCCTGAGTAATCTCCATGAAAAGATGTTTTTTATTATTAAAAATTCAATTTTGATAATAGAGATAAAGGTAATCTATATCTATAATATTATAATATAGAGGTAATCTATTATATCAATTTTGGTTCACTAGATTTATAAAAGAGTTTGTCTATTTCACCTAAGTTGCTGAATTTATCAGCATTACCGACGCTTGTGATACTGTCTTTCTGTCCTATTACACTGTGTAGGATCTGTAGTGATATCTCCACTTTCATTCCTGATTCTGGTAATTTGTTTTCTTTTTCTTTCTTGACAGAAATTTTAAACCTTTCTTTTTTTCTGCTACAGATATTTTCCAGTGTAGGTAGATAAGTACTAATATAGAACTATTTTCCCCCCATGCACTTCTTGTGGGGAAAATATTTCTATATTTTCTTCTATATTCCAAGAAAATATAGATGTATTTTCATTTGGTGTATGATTAAAATATGATGTATTTTCTTTCAGTCAAAAATATGCCCTATATATCTTCTGTGATTCATGTGCTTTTCAGAATTGTGTAAATTTCTAAATATTTGGTAATTTCCTAGATTTCTGTAAATCCCACTACAATCAGGTACTATATGAGCTTCAATCATTTGAAATTTATTGTAAGCTATGTTAACATCATGTTGAATATCCTATGTACATTTAAAAGGCTATTGTGCAGTTACTGGATGTCTTGTAAATGTGACTTAAGCCAAGCTGACAGCATTGTTCAAATCCTCTATGTACTGTTTTTTTAAGATCAATTCGTCCTATCGATTACTATGAGGAATGTTAAAACAGCCACAGCCAATTGTAAATTTAAAATTGTAGATTTCTCTGCTTCTCTTTTAATTTTGTCATTTTTTAATATGTACTTTGAAACTGTTATTACTAATATACAAATAAAGGAATGTTATATTTTCCAATATATTGACTTTTTCGACCCTAAGAAATATGCCTTTTTATACCCGGTAATACTCCTTGTCTTGAATTCTACTTCATCTGATGTTAATACAATCACATCAACTTTCTTGTGCTTACTGTTTGCGTGAAATATTATTTTCCATCCCTTTTACTTTCAACTTGTGTCTCTGTACTTCAACCTGACGACAGCAGTAGACACCGTAATTAGGTCTTACTTTTTAATCCAGTATGATATTCTTTGCCTTTTAATTGGACTTCTTAGACTACAAATGTCCAAAAGAAACGTACCAAAAGCCACATAAATTTTAAGTATTCTAGTAACCACATCAAAAAGTAAAAGGGAGTGAACTTAATTTTTTTTGAACAGGTTCTTATTAGTTATCCATTTTATACATATTAGTGTATACATGTCAATCCCAATCTCCCAATTCATCCTACCAGCACCACTCCACCACTTTCTCCCTTGTTGTCCATACGTTTGTTCTCTACATCTGTGTCTCTATTTCTGCCCTGCAAATGCGTTTATACGATATCTGTTTTTCACTTTCTGATTTACTTCACTCTGTATGACAGTCTCTAGATCCATCCACATCTCTACAAACGACTCAATTTTGTTCCTTTTTATGGCTGAGTAATATTTCATTCTATATATGTACCACATCTTCTTTACCCATTTGTCTGTCGATGGGCATTTAGGTTGCTTCCATGACCTGGCTATTGTAAAATAGTGCTGCAGTCAACACTGAAGTACATGTGTCTTTCTGAATTATGGTTTCTCTGGATATACGCCCAGTAGTGGGACTGCTGGGTCATATGGTAATTCTGCTTTTAGTTTTTTAAGGAACCTCCATACTGTTCTCCATAGTGGCTGTATCAATCTACATTTCCACCAACAGTGCAAAGGGGTTCCCTTTTCTCCACACCCTCTCCAGCATTTGTTGTTTGTAGATTTTCTGATGATGCCCCTTCTAACTAGTATGAGGTGATACCTCACTGTAGCTTTGATTTGCATTTCTCTAATAATTAGTGATGTTGAGTAGGTTTTCATGTGCTTCTTGGCCATCTGTATGTCTTCTTTGGAGAAATGTCTATTTAGGTCTTCTGCCCATTTTTTGATTGGGTTGTTTATTTTTCTAATATTGAGCTGCTTAAGCTGTTTACATATTTTGGAGATTAATCCTTTGTCCACTGATTCATTTGCAAATATTTTCTTCCATTCTGAGGGTTGTCTTTTCATCTTGTTTGTAGTTTCCTTTGCTTTGCAAAAGCTTTTAAGTTTCATTAGGTCCCATTTGTTTATTCTGATTTTTATTTCCATTTCTCTAGGAGGTGGCTCAAAGAAGATCTTGCTTTGATTTATGTCAAAGAGTGTTGTTCCTACGTTTTCCTCTACGAGTTTTATAGTGCCTGGCCTTACATTTAGGTCTCTAATCCATTTTGAATTTATTTTTGTGTATGGTGTTAGGGAGTGTTCTAATTTCATTCATTTACATGTAGCTGTCCAGTTTTCCCAGCACCACTTATTGAAGAGACTATCTTTTCTCCACTGTATATCCTTGCCTCCTTTGTCACAGATTAGTTGACCAGAGGTGCGTGGGTTTATCTCTGGGCTTTCTATCCTGTTCCATTGATTTATACTTCTGTTTTTGTGCCAGTACCATATTGTCTTGATTACTGTAGCTTTGTAGTCTAGTCTGAAGTCAGCGAGTCTGATTCCTCCAGCTCCCTTTTTCCCCTCAAGACTCCTTTGGCTATTCAGGGTCTTCTGTGTCGCCATAGAAATTTTAAGATTTTTTGTTCTAGTTCTATAAAAAATGCCATTGGTAATTTGATAGGGATTGTACTGAATCTGTAGATTGCTTTGGGTAGTACAGTCATTTTCACAATATTGATTTTTCCAATCCAAGAACATGGTATATATCTCCATCTGTTTGTGTCATCTTTGATTTCTTTCATCAGCATCTTACAGTTTTCTGAGTACAGGTCTTTTACCTCCTTAGATAGGTTTATTCCTAGGTATTTTATTCTTTTTATTACAATGGTGAACGGGATTGTTTCCTTCATTTCTCTTTCTGATCTTTCTTTGTTAGTGCATAGGAATACAAGATTTCTGTGCTTTAATTTTGTATCCTGCAACTTTACCAAATTCATTGATTAGCTCTACTAGTTTTCTGGTGGCATCTTTAGGATTATCCATGTATAGTATCAAGTCATCTGCAAACAGTGACAGTTTAACTTCTTCTTTTCTAATTTGGATTCCTTTTATTTCTTTTTCTTCTTTGATTGTTGTGGCTAGGACTTCCAAAACTATGTTGAATAATAGTGGCGAGAGTAGACATCCTTGTCTTGTTCCTGATCTTAGAGGAAACGCTTTCAGTTTTTCACCATTGAGAATGATGTTTGCTGTGGGTTTGTTGTATATGGCCTTTATTATATTAGATTCCTTCTATGCCCACTTTCTGGAGAGTTTTTACCATAAATGGTGTTGAATTTTGTCAAAAGCTTTTTCTGCATCTATTGAGATGATCATATGGTTTTCATTCTTCAATTTGCTAATATGGTGTATCACATTGACTGATTTGCATATATTGAAGAATCCCTGCATCCCTGGCATAAATCCCACTTGATCATGGTGTATGATCCTTTTAATGTGTTGTTGGATTCTATTTGCTAGTATTTTGTTGAGGATTTTTGCATCTGTGTTCATCAGTTACATTGGTCTGTAATCTTTTTTTGTAGTATCTTTGTCTGGTTTTGGTATCAGGGTGATGGTGGCCTCACAGAATGAGTTTGGGAGTGTTCCTTCCTCTGCAATTTTTTGGAAGAGTTTGAGAAGGATGGGTGTTAGCTCTTCTGTAAATGTTTGATAGAATTCACCTGTGAAGCCATCTGGTCCTGGACTTTTGTGTGTTGGAAGATTTTTAATCACAGTTTCAATTTCAGTGCTTATGACTAGTCTGTTTATATTTTCTATTTCTTCCTGGTTCAGTCTCAGAAGGTTGTGCTTTTCTAAGAATTTGTCCATTTCTTCCAGGTTGTCCATATTACTGGCATATAGTTGCAAATAAATTAATTTTAATAATATATTTTAACCCAATATATCTGAAATATTACCATATCAACATATAAATCAGTATTTTAAAAAATGAGATTTTGTGTTATTTTTTTGGTACTACGTCTTTGAACACACAAACCCATTTACATCTCAGTTAGGAGTAGTCACATTCCACATGCTCCACAGTCTCACAAAACTAGTGGTTACTGCACTAAACTATGTTAGTTTAACCAATTTACATTTACGTTTATGACTGGGCTTAACACCTAGCTCTTTATTTTCTAACTGTCCAGTGTTTTGTTGTTCTTCTCTTGCTATATTTGATAGTATTCCATTTTAATTCCTCTATGGGCTTTTCTTTTTAAATAGTCTTTTTGAGGTACAATTCACATAAAATAAGATGTCTATGAAGTTACAATCTGACAAGTTTTGACATATATTTACATCTGTGAAACCTTCAGCATAAGGGAATATATATATCCATCACCCCCAAATTTCCTTATGCCCTTTACAACCCTCCCCCTTGCTCTACCCACCTCTAAATTCCAAGCAACCACCAATTTGCTTTAATATGCAATCTCCTAGAGTTTTATATAAATAGACTCATACCGGACATACTCTTTTTTTTCCCGTCTTTCACAGAGCATAATTATTTAAGAGATTTATCCCTGCTGCTGCATGTAACATAGGTCACTCTATATGGCCAAACAGTATTTTACTGTATGCAATGGAATTCAATACCAAAAGAGCTATCTTTTTATATATTCATCTGCTGATGGACACTTGGGTTGTTCTGGATTTTAGATATTACGAATAAAGCTACTATGAACATTCATATGAGTGTTTTAATGAGTATATGCCTTCATATTCCTTGGGTAAGCACCTAGGAAACAAATAGCTGGATCATACAGTAAATGTTTAGCTTTTTAAGAAACTGCCAAATTGTTTTCCAAAGTAGTTCTACAATTTTACTTTCCCATCAACAGTATATGAGTGTTACAGTTCCCCCACATCCTTTCCAACACTTAGTATGATCAGACTTTCAAATTTTAGCTGTTGCAGAGATGTGTAATGTTATCTCACTTTGCATTTCTCTAATGACAAATGATGTTGAACATCTTTTTCATGTGCTTACTTGTCATCTGTATATCTTTTTTGCTGACCAATTCAATTACTTTTGCCAATTTATCAAATTGGGTTGTTTGCTGCCTTATTGTTGAGTTTTAGAGTTTATATATGTAGTCTGAATTTATGTATATTCTGGATAAAAATCCTTTATCAGCTATATATATACATATGTATATGTATCAGACATCTTTGTAAAGATCTGCCACTCCATGGCTTATCTTTTCATTCTCTTAACAATGTCTTTTGAATAATGTAAGTTTTTAAAACTAATGAAGTCCCCATTTGTTCTTTCATAGATTGTGCTTTTGGGGTCACGTTAAAGAAATCTCTGCATAACCCAAGGTCACAAAGATTTTCTACTATGCTTTCTTCTAGAAGTTTTATAATTTTTAGGTTCTACATTTACATCAAAGTCCATTTGGAGCTCATTTTTGTATGAAGTATAGATCCAAGTATCAATAGCTTGTTGCTGCTGTTGCTGGCAGCATATGGATAGCCTATTGTTACAGAATCCTTTGCTGAAAAATCTATTTTTTTCCTCCACTGAATTGCCTTTGTGCCTCTGTCAAAAACCAGTTGTCCATAACTGTGTGGCTTTATTTCTGGACTCTCTATTCTGTTCCATTAATCTATTTATCTTTCTTTATGCTAATATGACTTTGTTTTGATTACTGTATGGTTTACAATAACTTTTAAAAGCAGGAGTCAGCCTTCCAACTTTCTATTTGCTTTTGAATGTAAGTCTTTGTACCTTTTTAAAGACATTGTTTCAATATGCAACTTTAATTTACCAGAATATTCTTATGTAAGAGTTAATACTCTATCATTTCATGTAATATAAAAACCTTAGACTGTAAAATTCCATTTATCTTCACTTTGTGCTAATCACTGTCATATAAACATCTATGTACAGAATGAACCACATAATTCAAAGGTTTTCTGTATACCTAAACAGTCTTTCAAAGAAGTTTAAAGGAGTAAAAGAGATAGCTTTTTAAAATTTTCACACATTTATTTACCATTCCTGGTACTACTTGTTATTTCCTGTAGATCCAAGGTTTTGTCTAGTGCTATTCCATTCAGCCTAAAGAACTTTTTTTTCTTTTAATGCAAGGTGTTAGTCTCCTGTGAGATATCTTTTTCTTGCTTGCTTGTAAGATTTTCTCTTTATTATTAGATTTCAATATTTTGATTATTGTGTGCCTTGGTATGTTTCTTTTTACTTATCCTACCTGACAGTTTTCTTCAAATTTTAGAAGTTTTCAACTATTACTGCTTCAATTACATATATTTGGCACCATTCTCTTTACTCCCTCTCTGAAACTGCAATTACATGTATGTTAGACTACTTGATCTCCCCAAAGATATACTTTTACTCTCTCTGGAAAGCTGAGTAATTTCTATCAATCTGTATTCAAGTTCATTAACCTTTCTTCAGTTGTCTTCAAACTGCTGTTACTCCCAACCAGTGAATTTTTCATTCCAAATTCTGTATTTTTCAATTAGAGCATTTCTATATGCTTTCTTTATAGTTCTTTTCTCAACACATTCTTCCATGTTCATTATTTCAATATTTTCTTTTATAGCTTTAAAAATATTTATAGTCCTTGTCTGCTAATTCCAATATCAAGGTCATTTTGAGGTCTATTCTTATTGAATGCTTCTTCACAGGATTCGTAAAATTTGATGGTATGCAGGATATTGTGGATGATAGTTGTGGGAAGACTGAATCATGTTGTCTTCCTTAGGGCACATTGTTTTATTTAGGCAGGCAATTCAATTACTGGTGAATCCTTCATGTCTTGTCAGGCTGGACTATCAGAGTTTATTAACTTAGTCTTATGGCTGTCACTTACTATAGTGTATGATCCTTTCTCTTAAGACCTGAGCTTTTTGCAGTCTAAACAGAATGTCTATCTGCAAGACATATGCATTCTAACTACCCAGAACTCCAATGTCTCAGAGCACTGCACAACCTATGGAATCACCATTCTAGCTCTGACCCACAGTTGGTCATTTCTGATAGACCAGGAGAGTCTCAACCTACACATATGCAGCCCAGCCATTATTCAAAACTCTGAATTAAGTAAGAATCCCCACACCAAATTCGGCCCTCCAACCAATGCCCAAACCCCTGGACAAGTTCCTTTTTCAGGATCCTTCTCCATAAATCCCATATGTCTCAGCAGCTTTAAATTCCAATCTTAGTCTCTTCAGCACAGTGAGACCTCCATGCTTTACTTCAGCTCCACCTCCATGTGCTACAACAGTAGGGTACCCCAAAGCAGAAAAGCCAAAGTATTCATGAGACTCACTTCATATGTTTCCCTTATCTCAGGTTTCATTATCTTGTACTATTTACTCATCAATTCCAGACAACAGCTGTCCCATATATTTTATTCAGTTTTGTAGTTTTTGATTTTGGGGAAAGATGGAAAGAAGGAAAGGCTGCTACCAGTACTCTGTCATAGCCCTACATATTAATTTAGAAAACATTTCCATTATCAATCATTAAATGTACTATTTCAAAAAACATGAAACTGGCAAAGCAGAGATACAGATATTTGAGCCTGTTTGTTCAATTATTTGTACATGGTACCTTAACTATCAAAATCATGGCCTAGTGACTTTGCTTTGTAATCATGACATGGAAAACTCAGTAATGATGATGTGCAGAAAAATTCATCTTAACATCATTATAACTATATTTGAAAAATACTTCATTATAATTTTTGCTTAATTGTCAGGGATGTGTACATGTGCACTGAGGTGTACATATACACAAGCATGGCTACCTGAAGGAAATCAAAATGCTTCCATTCTTTTACAATCTTTATATTGCCCAATACGATTCCTAAAACAAGTAATTCAGAAAAGGGTTTAGAAAAAAGAAACTTTGGCTTTAGGTAATAATATAAAATGTAGGGTTATAAGGCAAACTAATTCAGTCATCATCAGATTCAAATTTGGTCCATTGGCCATAAAACTAAGCTCTAAAAATTAGTCTGTATTTATTTATAGACAGACATTACAACCAACCAACAGTAATGTTTCAAACATATAAAGCTTAAACACCCTAACTATGAAGATTAAATAAATCATTTTATATTTCCAAGTAAATAAATAAAGGAAACCAATCCAAAGAGTTAAAAATACTGTTACCACACAGAAAAAAGATTTAAAGCACATTAAAAAAACAGCTATGCAACTGAATCTTATGGTATTTTTTTTTACAGTTTGGGCTTTAGGATTTATGGGATAGAGAAGAAATACTTAAAAATATTTTATGACACACAACAGAAGCTAAGCACAAAAGTACAAAAGGAGTGAGAGTGAGGGAACTTGTAATATGAAAGAAAAAAAGGTTACATTTTTGTGATTAAAAGCAATCAGATTTAGTTACTTGCCCACAAATCACCCACTTCAAGGTTTTTTCACTTGACACATACATACTATAGTAAAATTTCTCTAAACTGTTTCAACACAGAGTATTTAAAAATAAAGGCTATTCTGGTAAAACACACTAAACTTTTAACAGTCTGCTCTGCAAAATGGCAAATTATGAGACTGTTAAGAGAGTTAACACTTACCTGTAACCACCATGCTGCTCATGTTCGAGTTTGGACTACTGAGAACACTGCCTGAGAGTAGTTCGTCAGATCCTCTCTGTTAAAACAAGAACAAATTAGCATAAGACCCCTTTACATTTAAAAATATTAATCTGAAAGTCTGTCACTTATCTGGTAACTTTTCAAACAGTGTCTGAAAAACAGACACTGAAAAACAAATGTCAAAACAAATGTCAGGTGTTACACTACTGGGAATAAAAAATTTAATCCCAGAATAAAAAGTTAACTCCACTCTCCTATCCATCTCTTCCTTTTCCACAAAGCCAACAGTGTTTCCTTCCTTCCATTCACCCAAGTCCAACAGACAATAAATAGGAAAACTGATTAGGTTTCATAATCAGAAGCCTTGGAGAACTACATCATTTTTTTAAATAAACAAACTAATGCCACAGCACCTGGACTTTCTCACAGACACTGTGAATCCTTCAGCCTCATAGCCCTTTACTCATCCAGATAACTCAGGTCTTTAGAAAATGAGAACTTCACAATGGTGAGTTGGACAACTCATTTACATGAGCTGGACAATTCATTTTCATAATCATTAAAATTAAACAATTAGGTATATATTCCAATGGCTAGAACACTGTAAACAAAGGCAAAAATCTATGGAATGAGAAATTTCCTTCTACCAATATAAAGAGATTGAATCATGTCTTTAAATCCTTTAAAGAAAAGGTTAAAAATCGTATGTTCTCAGAACTGCACAGTTGTTCAAACCAACCAATGTTGTTTCAACTATTTTAAAAATGTGTGTACATATAAAAGTATGTGTGAGCAGACTAATATTTAAAATAGCTAAATCAACTGTTTTGCATATTTTAAGTATGTGTATACTTACATACATGGGTAATTAATATTTAAAATAACTAAATCAACACTGGCTGATTTAGACAATCAGGACAAAGTTGAATGCAACCACCAAAGTAGAAAAAAATGTACAAAAGAGATAATTTACCAAAGCATTTTACAAAGTCCAAAACAATCCAAATTAACCATAAAATTTATGTTAATTTGTGTTAAACTCATACTTTAATAAGCTGTATTATAATAAGTATCACAGTGATGAAAAAATATTTATACGTCATCCCCTTTTTAAAAAGCTTTCTACTTGCTAGCATCAAGTTCACAGAAATACAAGCATGAGAAAAATAAAAACATAGTATCAAGTCACGTTAATACCATATTTACATCATATTTAATTTTTTAATCAAAGTATGGAAGATTCAGCATGGCATTGTTTTATAAAGACATGATATGATATACAGAATTAGATACTTTAGAGATCCTTAAAGTGTGGTCCCTAGAGCGGCATTAGACCTGGAAATTTCCTTAGCAACATATGTTCTCAGATCCATCCTAGATATACTGAACAAAACAATGGAGACAGGATCCAACAACCTGAGTTTTAACAAGCCTTTCAGATGCTTCTGATGCATGCTGAAGTTTAAGAACTGCTGACATCCATTATTGGTTCACTATCAACAACAAAAAATTTCCTAGTATTTTTAAAAAATTTTTAGAACACTTTTAGGTTTAAAATAAAATTGAGAAAAAGGAACAGATTTCCCATATACCCGCTGCCACCAAAGATGCGTCGCCTCCCCCATTATCAACATCCTCCACCAGGCTGGTACATTTATCACCAAGGATGAACCTATTTTGACACATCATAATCACGCAAAGTTCTGTTTAACTAAGGGTTTAATACTGTACATTTTAATACCTAAGGGTTTGGACAAATGTGTAATGACATATCCATCATTATAACATCATACACAGTATCTTCACTACCTTAAAAATCCTCTGTGCTCTGCCTATTCATCCAAACTCTTCCCAACCCCTGATCTTTTTGTTGTCTCCTCAGTTTTGCCTTTTTCAGAATATAGCTGGAATCACATAGTATGTAGCGTTCTCAGTTGGCTTCTTTCATTTAGTAATTTGCATTTATGGTACCACGTACCCCTCATGCCTTTTCATGGCTTGATAACTCATTTTGTTTTACTGCTGATAATTACCCCATTGTTGGGACGTACCACAGTTTATTAATCCATTCACCTACTGAAAGACATCTTGGTTGCTTCCATGTTTTGCCTATTATGAATAAAGCTGCTATTAAGATCCACGTGCAGGTTTCTGTGTATACGTAAGTTTTCAACTCCTTTGGATAAATACCAACGAGTTGCTGGATCGTACAGTACGAGTATGGTCAGTTTTGTAAGAAGAGCCAAACTGTTTTCCAAAGTGGCTATATAGTTTTGCATTCCCAATATATGCGAATTCCTGACACTCCACATCCTTGCCAGCATTCATGGTTTCCAGTGTTCCAGACTTTGGCTATTCTGACAGTGTAGCAGTATCTCATTGTTATTTCAGTTTGCATTTCCTTAATGACATATGATGTGAAGCATCTTTTCAAATGCTTATTTTCCATCTGTATATCTTCTTTGGTGAGATGTCTGTTAAGTTCTTTGGTCTATTTCCTAATCGGGTTGTTTTCTTATTGCTGAGTTTAAAAGTTTTTTGTATATTTTGGATAACAGCCCTTTATCACATGTATCTTTTGCAAAAGTCCAGCTTATAAATTATTTTTTTCATGGATTATGTCTTTGGTGTGGTACTAAAAAGACATCTTTATACCCAACTCATCTAGATCTTCTCTTACCTTATCTTCTAAAAGTTTTATAGTTCTGCATTCTATATTTAGGTCTATGATCCATTTTGAGTTAATTTTTGTGAAGAGTGTAATATCTGTGTCTCAATTCATTCTTCTGTACATGTATGTTCAGCTGTTCCAGTAGCACTTGTTGGGGAGACCTTTGCTCCTTTGTCAAAAATAAGTTGACTATATTTATGGGGGGGGGGCTCTATTCTGGGCTCTCCATTCTGTTTCACTGATCAACCTGTCTGTTCTTTCACCAAAACCACACTGTCATGATCACTGTATCTTCATATTAAATCTTGGAAGTTGAGTGGCATCAGTCCTCCAACTTTGTTATTCTCCTTCAATACTGTGTTGGCTTTCTGGGTCTTTTGCTTTTCCATATAAATTTCAGAATCAGCTTGTTGACATCCATGTAACTACTCGCTGGAATTCTGATTGGGATTGCACTGAATTTATATATCAATTTCAGAAGAACTGACATCTTAACAATACTGAGTCTTCCTATCCATGAACGTGGAATATCTATCCACATTTATTTGGTTCTTTGGTTTCATTTATCAAAGTTTTGTAGTTGTCCTCATGTAGATCTTATATGTATTTTGTTAGATTTATACCTAAGATTTTCAAATTTGGGGGTGCTAATGTAAACTGTATTTTGTTTTTAATTTCAAATTGCACTTGCTCACCATTGGTATACAGGAAAGCAATTTACTTTCCTATTAATATATTAACATTGTACCCTGCAATCCTGCAATAACTACTTATCAGTTCCATGAAATTTTTTGTCAATTCTTTTGGATGTTGTACATAGACTATCATGTCATCTGCAAACAAGTTTTATACCTTCCTTCTCAATCTGTATACCTTTAATTTCCTTTTCTTGCCTTACTGCATCAGCAAGGAATTCCAGGAGGATGTTGAAAAGAAGTGGTGAGGAAGGACATCCTTGCCTTGTACTTGATCTTCATGAGAAAGTGTGGAGTTTCTCACCATTAATATGATGTTAGCTGTAGGGTTCTTTGTCAAGTTGAAGTTCCCCTCTGTTCTAGTTTAGTGAGAATTTTTATCATGAATGGGTGCTGAATTCTGTCAAATGTTTTATCCTCATCTAGTGATATGATCATATGATTTTTCTTCTTTAGTCGATTGATGTGATGAATTAACCTAGTTTTCTTTGTTTCTATGACAATTATGCCATATGGCATTTAAGAAAAAGGATTCCGTAGTTCAGCTTTCACCTACTATGTCACTGGTAAATTACTTACCTGTTCTAAACCTTAACTTACTCATCTGAAAAACAGAGATAACATCTTATCACAGTCCTTGGGCTCTGACAGGTTTCAGGACTGAGACTAGCCCAACAACTTTCTCCTCTGGAGAAAAGAGAACCATGACAGAAAGACATGGGACAAGGATGTGAATATCAAGTTCCTGAGGAAAATGAGATTCTCAGAGAGAAAGGAAGGTTCTCACTCATGTATTTCTGGCCTCCACGAACACAAAGGTGCTACAAAGGAGGTGGACTGAGTGCTACATACCTGCTAAAAGCTGTGAAAGCACAAACTCATACAACCAATAAAAATATAAAATACATATAATGACATACCGAAGAGGATCAATAAAACCAAAATTTGATTTTTTGAAAACAAGACAACAATAGACAAACTTTGGGTGAGAATTAGGTAAGCAAAACCAAAAAAACATAATTATATATCATTAGGTCATGGAAATAAACAGATGAAAAAAACTTAGCCCAGTGAATAACCTTATGGAGCATACTGATACCATTTTCTTACAACTGCAGGACTTTCACTTATGAAAAATCAACTTCTAGGTTATTTACACCACTATGTTCTGCATTACCATTTTGTTATAGTGGTTTAGCCTTTACCCTAAAATATATATATCTGTAATGTGAAAAAAAACAGCACTGCATATTTTAACTGGCTATCTCTATAAGAGTAAAAAAGACAGAAGAAAAAATGAAATTGGATCCCCACCTCGTACAATAAATGAATTAAATTTTTTTCTGATGAATTAAGAGACAAACGCAACAGATAAGACTTTAAAATTTTTCAGAAGAAAATATTTTATGTTTATACATGAGTATGTAAGTCACAAAAGTGGATCACATACTATGTAATGAATACCTCAGTAAGTTCCATAGAGAAGAAATCATACAGATCATAATATCTGGTCAAACACAATAAACATATTTTAATGAAAATAAGAGAAAAAAGAAAAATAGAACAAAATCTAATTGTTGTAGTTTATTCAGATAAAATTTTGAAACTGTTCCTAACAACCTGAGCCAAAAATAGAATCAAACCTTCAAATACAGATTCCTATGAAAATTTAGACCAGTTACTCATAAAAAAATAGGCAAGAGATAAGATTAGTTTTCAGCACACACGAAATGGAAATTATCCTTAAACAGAAAAGTTGTTTCATCTTGCTCACAGTAAAAACAAATTCAAATTAATACTAGATTTAGATGCCATTTCACCTCTCAGACTGACAAAACCCCAAGCATTTGACAATATACTATACTATGGCTAGGGGGAACTGAGGCACTTGCATACTTTCTATACAGTGGTATAAAGAAATGAGATTTTCCATATATACCCATGGAGTGATTTCCAGAGTGTATTTCTCATTAAGTAAAAAAGGTAAGATATTAAACCCTGTGTATTCTGTGCTACCTTTTCCCTAAGATGGTGGGAGCTAGCACGTAAAAAGAAATTCACATTTACTTCTACTAAATAAAAGAATAAGCCAAAAACTAGTGAAAATAGATACCCATAAGGGGATAGAAAAAGCAAAGTAGAGTGGACAGGAGTGAAAGACTAGACATCCATGAATGTATCTTGTTTTGCAGTTTTGACTTTGGAAAATTTGTTCAACATGAAAAAAATTCCCTAAAAATGAAAACCAAAATGTAACAAATAAACCTAACTATTGGCTTGGTGGTAGAACCGCACACAGAATTATCTCAATAGATTTAAAAATTCTGTGATTTTACTACTATACATTCTTTGCAAAATACACTTTAAGGACAAAAATAACTGCAAACGTCTTAAAACTGTATTACAACGTTAATGTTAACACTGATGTTGCTTTTTAAAGAAACTAGTATATATGCAATTATGTTAACACTAGCAAGCAAGAGTTTACAACATACAAGAGATACAAACAAAAAACTGGAAGAGGAAAAATTGTAAAATTACATACAAACTGGAAATAAATGAGTTCAAATATATTTGTCTCAAAAAAATTTTGTTAGCTTTGTGAATTGAAAAAAACCTTAAAACAACAACAACCTAAAAGCAATTGGCACCTTTGCACCCACATTACTGTGGTCTCTAAGGACCAGGTCTCACCAAAGGACCATTCTTTTTAAAGAAATGGCTAATTGAAGTTTTGGAGGAAGAAATGATACTTTAGGTAAGTATCAAAATTACCGGTATTATGAGCTGCTGCTGGCCCAAGATGAGAAAATTTAAACATTTTTAAAGGAATGATCATTGCAATAAGACTGGAATAAACGTAAAAATCCTTGCCTTCACAGCGACCTAACATCAATGCTAAAGAACTCACATTACACTGGAGTTACTGGAGTTACGAGCTCATGAGGAAAAATTTTTTAACTGAAAATCTACCCTGCTTTTCTTTTGATAAGGGTGTTTCAGTATGACCAAATGTTTGATGAAAAAAGTTCTTCCAACAGAAAAATATTTTAAAATATATGCAGGAGAAAAAAATAATATCACCATTTTTGCAATACCCAATGAAATTACTCAATTATCAGCTACTAAAGCCCACTAGGTGAAAGGATGATAGAGCACTCTACACTGGATGCATCAAGCTGAGGACACTTGAACCTACTGATAAATGTCAGTACTGAACCTACTGATAAAACATCACAAAGAGGTAACTAGACATGTTCCTCCTGGTGTGATACATTAGAAATTACAGAGTACATTTATAAAATATTCTTGCTAAAAATTAAACCTGAATCCGATCAAGCCTCATCTAACTACAAGTACACAGGAAATACAAGACATGGGAAACACACAAAATGACAACATGAAGGTATAATCAGCAAAATTATAATTTTCAGAAAATTGTACAGAATAGATGACCCAGTTTCTCTAAAAAAGAAAATCAAGAAAGGGGGAGGGAGAAGGAAAACTGACATAAATAGACTTAAAAGAACCAAATCAACATGTTGACTTTCCTTGATCCCTGATTCAAAGAGAAAATATAAAAGACTTCTTTAAAGTGACTGGGAAACTGACTACTGTTAGACATTAGATGATATTAAGAAATTATTTTAGTGATGGGGTGGGATTGGGCAAAATAAGTGAAGGGGATTAAGTGATACCAACTTCCAGTTATAAAATAAATAAGTTACTGGGATGTAATGTACAGCTTGGGGAATATAATTAATAATTTTTTACAGTGACAGATGGTTATGGTGATCAATCTGTAATGTATGTAAATTTTGAATCATTATGTTATACACCTAAAACTAACATAATATTGTATGTCAAATATACTTCAATAAAAAAGGAAAAACTTATTTAAAATTTTATTAGGTATGATGATATAAATGTCATCTTTAAGAGATTATATCTATTAGAAATACACATTGAAGTATTTAGGAATGATATAAAATAATCACCGAGATCTGCTTTAATATTCTCCCACAGGAAGGCAAAGGAAGTATATTATTATACCATTCACCCTACTTTTGTATACCTTGAATCTTTCACAAAGCTTAAAAAAGTGAAAAAGCTGTAAGATGTTGATGAAACACATTGAAGAAGACACAAATAAGTGGAAAGATATTCCATGCTCATGGACTGGAAGAATACTGTTAAAATGTTCACACTACCCAAAACAATCTACAGATTCAATGCAATCCTTATCAAACTAAAGATTTAGTATAACTAAGCCCCTTGGCATCAGTCTTAGCAATGACTTTTTGGCTTTGACACCAAAAGCAAAGACAACAAAAGCAAAAATAAATTTAGACTATATCAAACTTTTAGCTGCTGCAGAGCAAAGGAACCCACCAACAAGATGAAAAGGCAACCTACTGAATGGGAAAAAATATTTACAAATCATAGATAGAAAGTTAGTATCAAAAATAAAGAACTCATACTACTCAGAAAAAATGAACAGTATGATCAAAGAAGACACAATAGACATTCTTCCAAAGACACACAACCAACCAACAGGAACATGAAAAGGTGCTCAACATCACTAATCAGGGAAATGCCAATCAAAACCACAATGAGATATCACCTCACACCTGTTAGAATGGATATTACCAAAAAAATAAGAAATAACAAGCACTGTCGAGGATGTGGAGAAAAAGGAAGACTTGTGCACTGATGATGGGAATGTAAATTGGTGTACCCACTAAGGAAAAGGAAAACAGGTTCCTCAAAAAATTTTAAAAAGTACAACTGTATGATCCAACAATACCACCTAAGTATTTACCCGAAAGAAATAAAATCACTATCTATAAAAGATATCTGCACCCTGTATTCATTGTAGCACTATTTACAACAGTCAAGACATGGGAACAACCTAGGTCTCCATCAACGCATGAAGAAAATGTGGTTAATCTATACAATGAAATACTATTCAGCTATAAACAGAAGAAAATCCTACCATTTGCAACAACATGCAAATGAGGTCATTAGGCTAAGTGAAACAAGTCAGAGAAAGACAAACACCATATGATCTCATTTATATGTAGATTCTTAAAAAAACAAACAAAAACCCAAAACACTGAACTCACAGATACAGAAAACAGTGGTATCCAGAAGCACAGCCAGGCCTTTTAGGGAGGGACGGAGGGGTGATAGGAATTAGTGAAGGTGGTGGTCAAAAGGTACAAACTCGGAGTTATGACATAAATGACTCCTGACGATATAATGTACCGCATGCTGATAATAGTTAATAATACTGTATATTTGAAAGTTGCAGAGAATAAATCTTAGAAATCCCCATCACAAGGAAAATAATTTAACTATGTGTGGTGATGGATGTTAACTAAACTTATTCTGGTAATCATTTCACAATATATACATACATCAATTCATGTTGTGCACCTGAAAATAACACAATGTTTCTACATCAATTACACCTCAATCTTAAAAAAAAAAAAAAGAAAAAAGAAAAAAGGGAACTCTTAAAAGTCAAAAGCTTACTGCCCAAACTATCAACTGATCTTTCTTCACCTTGAATGTATTTTTAAACAAGAAAATAAACATGTTCGGGATGGAATTTAAAGTGGACAAAAAATAATAATACAGTAAAATAGATCTAGTGTGGGCAAAAAAAGAAAAACATAAATTAGTGAATCATGAAACAAACAAAAAAAATTAACAAAAGCTGGTACTTTGAAAAGACCAGTAAAATAAGGTCTCTGATAAGGAAAAAAAAAAAGAAAAAAGATAAAATATGAATGTGTACTGTTAATAAAAATTTAAAAAGGGAGAATTTAAAAATGCTATAAAATTCTGGGAAATAGAAAAGTACATCAATAATAGAAAAGTAAATCAATAGAAAAGTAAATAGAATAGAAAAGTAAATCAATAACTTTGGAAAAAAATCAAACTGGCAAAGAAGCATCTCTCTTTCCTCATGCCTACACATAAGCTTTTAAAAATCCTTCTAACATGTAGGGAAAATGATGGGAAGTACATACAGTGCTGATTAGCTTTGGTAAAATTATCAGTGAATTAATTAATTATCAGTGAATTTTCCTTTTTGCCTAAAGCATTAAGTTTCTGCATTAAGCATTAAACAAAATAGTACGGAGAAGTAAAGGAAAAATTCTTCAAAGAAAAATATCACTGTTCTCTCCAGCTCTGCCATCTTATTTTTTTGATAATACAAATACAATACTCTCCAATTAACTTATAAATTTAGTACAACTATAATCAAAACCTGAAAAGTCTTCATGGAACTTAGCCAACTGATCTTAAAAATATATATACAGTGAAGAAAATGCCAAGACAATTTTGAAGTTGCAAAATTCACTCTCCAAGATTCCAAAACTTACTGTGATGCCACGTTAAATTAAGACATTTGGGTAGTAAGACAGTAATAGACAATGAAACAAGAGATACCCCAGGGAAAGTTTCACACATATATGGAAACCTGACAACTAACACTGCAGATCAGTAGGAAAATATGAACCATTCAACTGAGTTTGTACCAGATTTGTTAGCCATTTACAACACATTACACAAAAATTAAATTACATGTAAACTGAGGCCCTAAATGTGAAAATCAAAATTTAAAAATTTTCAAAATAAAATCCAGAAGACTATATAGTATCAAACCTTGAGTTTAAGAAAGATTTCTTAAAACTAAAACGTAAATTTAATGTTAAAATTTCCTACTCTATTCATCAATGCAAAAAAATCAAGCCACAGACAGGAAGGAATTTATCTGTACCATATATAACTAACAAAGCTTTAGTACCCACAATATACAAAAACTCCTAGAAATCAGTAACAAAAAATAAAAACTTCAAAGTTGACTTCTAATAAAGGGCTCCTTCTAAATAGGATTGACAAATTAAAGAACTACAATACCAAGCATCACCATCATTTGAGCACTTACAGCCATTCTGTGCTAAATCTTTTACATATTATTCAATCTTCAACATAATTTCTGAGGTAGGTCCTGTTAAACCCATCTTAAAAGTTGTAAAACTGAAACTCAGAGGTTACCTTGTTCAATGTTAGAGGCCAACTCTAGTCTGTTAATTCTACATCACGTGCTTTTAATTTGACAAGCCCTTCATTGAAAAAAATTTCTTGTCCACCATCAGTAATGCCAATTTATGTTCAATTTTAATATATTTCTATTATAGAAAATTTAATTGGACTTTCAAGATATACTTCTTTGTATATATCCTTTCAGAATACTGACAAACAGATGTCTATTGAGCAAACTATGCTGAGCATAAACAAATTGAAGAAAAAGTTATTACAAAATGTTCTTGGAAAAAACATCACACAGACATATGCAAAAAAAATCAGATATCATATCTTCTAATGGAAAAACATATCACCACTTATAAAATATTACTAAAAACAGAAAGAGAACCTGATGGTCTGTAGATCCATCTACCAACTGACTATATGGACAACATAACAATTACAACATCAGAATACAATCAGTATATGCAGACTATGGACAACTCTGTAAGACCAACAACCAGTTTTCTTCAACAATAAAATGTAATTATGAAAAACCTCACAGTGATAAAAGGAGAATTCGTAAAGTGAAAGAAATTTAAAAGGCATGTCAATTTACTGAATGTGTTCTTATTTGATCCTGATCCCTCCCCACCACGAAAAATGAACTCTGTAAAAATATTATGACTTTCATGAGACAAATAGAAATCTTACAAATCTGGCACTTAAGAACATTAAGCAATTGTTGCTATTTTTTTGGGGGGGGTGCACTAACAGTACTGTGATTGTATTTCTTTAAAACAGAAAGAGAGGGAGGACTGACCCTATCTTTTAAAGAGACACACCAAAACATTTATGGATGAAACAAATAATCTGGAATTTTTCTCAAAATAATACAGGAGGAGAAAAGTAGAGTGTGGATCTCCTAAGTTTTAGCAATGGGTTGTTCGTTGATGATTGTTGGGGCTGAGTGACATATAAATAACGCTTCGTGATACTACTGTGTCTTTTTTTAATGTTTAAAATTCACCATAACAGTTATAAGACGAATCATTGCTCAAAAACACATACCTTTCATAACTGTTGTATTTTATTACTTTTAAAGTAAAAATATTACCTAACCACCTTAGCCCTTAATGAAGTATCTCCGAAACTAAATTAAGAAAGCTATTACAGTTCAGGAACACAAATGGACCAAGTAAGAGATTAGAATAGTTAACGACTATATTCTAATTCATGGTGCTCCATACAGTACCAAAGCCAACTATTTTGCAGCTCAGTCTCCACATTCTAAAGATAGCAGAATAATGAGCTACTTTCATGTATGGAAGCTTACAGATATATGGAATACTGCCTACCACATGAAATACTTGAAATTTTCTCCAACCTATCGGCCATTCTATTTTTACTCTCCCTCCCATATATTACACAAACCCTTCGCTGTAAAATCCATCATTCAGCTAACTTGTTCAAGGGCTATGAATTTGTGCCAGCCTATTGACAAAACTTTGGCCATGTCTTCCCCTCAGCATATACTGCTCACTTCTGCTCCCAAACATTTACAATACACAGGTCACAATCCACTGATTTCATGAAATCTACTCTGATTCTACCAACCAATCTTCCCTAAACGTAGCCATAGGGCATTTGCTTAAACCTTGTATATTTGTTTCTTCAACTAGATGAGGTTCTAGAGATACAGCTCTTTTGGATCTCCAGCAAAAAGGAAGAATGTTGTGCAATAAAATTGATATTTACCTTTTTACTGATAAGTGGCTCATGAGATTATGAGCATGTTGAAGCCAGAGACCCTTCAATAGTCATTAAATATATACTGAGTATGTACTATTTAACAGGCACTACTGATGACACAGAAACAATAAAACAAAAAAGGTCTCTGCCCTCAAGACACATATATTCTATTCTTAATGTCTCTGAATCACCAGTCTTTAACACAGTGCTGACATTCAGCAGACACACTAATGTCTCTAATTTGAAATTCTAATACAAATACCCTAGCAAGCATTATGTAACATTTTAAGAAAACTCAAAATCTAAAAACCCAAACAACACAGTTTTTCTTAACCTACCTATTATAAATCAGTTATGTTCAACTATTAAAAAAAAGTTTTCTTTAGCATTATTTTACTGTAATTGTCTAGGAAAGCCAATGATGATGAATAAAATAGTCATATCACAACTTAAAACTGTGCATTCAGCAATTTACAACCAGTGCTTTCAAAATTCTAGTGAAATTTAACTTGAAAAAAGCTAACTACTTGGGCCCATTATTCTGCAAAAATTTCAAAGGCAAAAATGGTTAAGAGTACAGAAATGAAACCTCTGAAACAAATTACAAAGAACATAAAAAAACATTTTAAACAAATGCAACAAACTTCATATTAAAAATTCACAAATTTCCTTTCTTGTTTTACAGTCTCACTGACCTGACCAAATAGAAAGGAGTCTAAAATCATTGAGAACTGAGTGAAATCTACAGCACATTTATAAGGATAATGAAAAATGAGATTTCAACATACCCTAAAGCTATAAAAATTGTTTGTTCTTTATGTAGTATAAATTGGTTAACATTAACAAAGGACCTAATTCACGGAAAATACTTTTTATGCATAATCACTTTTAATCTTCAGAATTTATAATCTCAATTTTAAGGAAACTGAAATTAAAAATGTTTACGTATCAGAGACAAAAAAAATAAATTATACTACTTCATAATTCAAACACGCCTAGATGCCCAAAACTGTATGAGGTAAAAAAGTAATAAACTGTAAGAAAAAGTACCTATGATGTATATGAATCAATTTTCTTTTTATATAGAGTTGTAACAAACAAGATAATCATTGAAATAGATCACATATACAAAGAGGCAGTTCACAGAAACAGAAAGTCAAATTTTAAAAATCTCACCCATTTCAAATTACAAAACTTTTTTTTTTTCCCGTGAAATTAGCTAGTATTCTAAATTTTTATTAAAACCCAGGATTGGTAAGGGTGTAGAAGAACAGGCACTCCCATACACAACTGTAGAAAACAAATGAGTAAAGAAACTTGTGGCATTGTGGTTTTAACAAACTTTTTAATTGTAAATTTCATTTGACACTGCATTTTTACTTCTATTTTTAGTATGCTTCTATTTTTAACTGCAAAGGGAATCAAACCAAAATGTTCATCAATGTGGATCTAAATTGTGGTATGTCAAGCAACTACACTGTGGTGCATCCACAGAACAAAGAATAAGATAAATCTATTACTGCAGAAATATTACATAATTTTTTTTTAAAAAATGAACTTCTAATTTTGGCCAAGAAGGTATAACATGAGCCAGTTTGCCCAACTGAGAAAAAAAATAAAAGAAAAAGAAAATCACACATAATATATAGAACGATGTTCTTCAAGACCACTGGACATCAGACAATGATGAACAATGATCCCCCAGAGTCAGAAAACAACCATGGGGTAAGGCCATCATCGTCCCAGCTTACTTGAGAAAAAGTCCAGGTCAAGGCACAGCTCAGATAAGGAAACCAAGTCGAACTTGGAAAACTCCCTGAGAGTTAAGAAAGAGGCAAGAATCCAGGGGGACCAAAGCAACTAGAGTTTGTATGGCAGAGTTCCAAAGAGAGTTGCACGGAGAGAACTCTGGAAATCTGCAGAAAATCCTCCCTAAGTATCCAATGCATGTGCATAACTATGTTAAGGGTAAAGTAGAAGATTATTTGTCTTGTTGTTTAAATCTTTTAAAAAGATAAATGGCTGTTTAAACAAATAAAAAGAATGCCGTATAGAATTTATAACACATAGAAGTAAAATGTTATAATAATAGTACAGAGGCCAAAGGGGGAGAAGTATTCTAATATTCACATAGTATATGTAAAGTAGCATAAATACTACTTGAGTTAAGACTGTGATAAATTAAAGATGTATGCTATAAATCCTAAAACAGCTATCAACATAACAAAACAGCTATAAGCTAATCAGCTAAAGAGATTAAAATGGAATTAAAAAAATTACTCAATCCAAAAGAAAGCAGGAAAAAAAAAGGGAATGAAGAACATAAGAGACAAAACAACAAAGTGGTACTTTTAAAACTAACCATATTAATATAACAATAGTGACTGTGAAGGGTCTCAACAACCAAAAGAAGAGGGTGTAAGATAGGATTTAAAAATCAAGTCTCTATTTTATGCTGTCTACAGGAAATACACTTTAAAATCTAAGGATACAAATAGTGTGAAAGTAAGATAATGGAAAAAGATATACCATGTAAACTGTATTCAAAAGAAAGCCAAGATGGCTGTATTAATATCAGAAAAAGTAAGCAAAGAAATTTTAAAAAAAGAAAGCAAAGAAATTTTTAAAAATTTTAAATTTTAAAGCAAAATAGATTACCAGGGATAAAAAAGGTCACTGCATAATAATAAAGGGGTCAATGAATCAAGAGGACATAGTAATCCTGAACGTTTATGTGCTAATTATAACTTCAAAAACATAAAGCAAAAACTGGTAGAACTGCAAGGAAAAACAAACAAATACACAATATAGGAGATTTCAATATTGTTTTCTCAATAAGTGACAGAACAATAAAAAATCAGGAAAGGCAGCTCACTTGAGCAACACTACCAATAAACATGACCTAATTGACATGCATAGAACACAACAATAACAGAATGCACATCCCTATCAAATGCACTTAAAACAGGATATATATTTGAACCATAAAACAATAAAATAATTACAAAGATTCAAGTCTTACAAAATGTTCTCTAAGCACAATGGAATTAAATTAGAAATAAATAACAGAAAAATACATGGAAAATTCCAAATACTTGGAAATCAAATACTTCTCAATAACCCATGGGTCAAAGAAATAAAGAAGCATATTGGAATGTATTTTGAACTGAATGAAAAGAAGTATAAACGTCAAAATTTGAGGGATGTCATGAAAGCAACACTTGTATGAAAATACATGGCATTAAACCTCTCTATATTAGAAAAGATATGTCAACTACATCAACTTCAATGTTAACTAAGAAGAGAGCAAACTAAATACAAAGCAGAAAAACATTAAAACAGAAGAAATCAATAAAATGGGAAAGAGAAAACTCCATGAAACCAAAAGCTGATTTCTGTTTTATATTAATGAAATAAATAAATCTTTAGCCAGACTGATAGGGAAAAGACACTATCAATACCAGGAACAAGAGAGGCAACATCACTATAGATTCTACAGATAATAAAAATATTAAAATGTAATACAACAAACAACCCTATGCAAATAAGTTCAGCAACTCTGATGAAACAGACTAATTCTATTAAAACAAAATTACCAAAGCTCACTCCAGAATAATGTGAATAGTCCTATATCTATTCAATAAATTGAATGTGGTTTAAAACCTTCCCACAAAGAAAACGCCAGGCCCACACAGCTTCACTAGTGAACTGTACCAAACTTTTAAGAAAAAAATATATCATTTAAGTAATTTACCCTAATATCAGGAAAAAAGTAAGGCGGCCTGCTCTCATCATTTAAATATTGTACTAGATGCCACAGGCAAGAAAAACAAAAGGCATCCAGATAATAAATATGATGAACAGTGTATATATAAAACAGTGTATATATAAAATCTGACAGCATCTACCAAATAGCTGTTCGATCTAATAAATGAGTTTGGCAAAGGTGCTGAATACAAGAGCAATGGGCATAAATAATCTGTATTTCTATATATTAATAACAAATACATATTTGATTTTTTTTTTTGCGGTACGCAGGCCTCTCTCTCACTGCTGTGGCCTCTCCCGCTGCGGAGCACAGGTTCCAGATGCGCAGGCTCAGCGGCCATGGCTCACGGACCCAGCCGCTCCGCAGCATGTGGGATCTTCCCGGACCAGGACACGAACCCGTGTCCCCTGCATCGACAGGCGGACTCTCAACCACTGCGCCACCAGGGAAGCCCTGATTTTTTAAATTACTTTAAAATAGCACCAAAAAACACAAAATAAGGCTAAATCTGACCAAAAAAATACAAAATCTATACAGTGAAAACTAAAACAATGCTGAAAGAAATGAAAGACCTAAGTAAATGGAAAGATAAATTGTGTTCGTGGATGAGAAAACTCAACATTAAGATGTTAATTTTCCCCAAATTGCTCTACTGATTCAAGTTAATGTCAATTAAATCCCAGCAGGCCTTTTTGTAGAAACTGACTCACAGGAAAATGTGAAGGACCCAGAAGAGCCAAAACAACTTTGAAAAAGAACAAAGTTCTACTTGATTTCAAGATTTAATATAAAACTACAGTAATTAAAACAGTACGCTTTTGTCTACTAGGTAGACAAAAATGGGTCAATGGACGAGAATACAGTACAGAAACAGAATCATACGTACATACATAACTGATTTTTGACACAGGTGCAAAGCCAGTTCAATGAAAAAAATAGTCTTTTCAATGAGTGTTGCTAGAAAAAGTGTCCATATGGAAACCCAAAAAACCTTGATTCATACATTGCACCATATTAAAAAAATTAATTCAAAAGACTTAAATGCAAAACTAAAAACTGTAAAACCTCTATTAGAAAAAAGAGAAGAAAATCATCGTGACCTTGGGTTACACCAAGATGGCTTAGATATGACCAAAAGCAGGAGCCACACCAAACCAAAAAAAAATACACACCACAGAACACCTGGTAAACTGAAATTCATCGGAATTAAAAACTGCTGCACTACTGCTCTTCAAAACACTGTGGAGAGAATGAAAACACAAGTGGCAGAAAATATTTTAAACCATATATCTGATAAAGAACTTGTAACCAGAAATGTAGACTTCTCAAAACTCAAAGAAATAAATCAATTTAAAAAGTGGACAAGAAATTTAAAAAGACACTGTACCAAAGATGATACACAGCTTGAAAACAGCCCATGAAAAGATGTTCAGCACCAAAGACATTAGAGAAATGCAAATGAAAACCACAAAGATTACGACTTCACATCCACTAGAATCTCTATAATCAAAAAAAACCAGACAACAGGCACTGGAGAGGATGTAGATGGACTGGAAATCTCATACCCTGCTGGTGGCAATGTAAAATAGTATAACCACTTTAGAAAATAGTTTGCAGTTTCTTAAAAAGTTAAACATATGCCTAACCATATGGTCTAGCCATTCCAATCATAGGTATTTCCCCAAGAGGAATGAAAGCTTACATTCACAAAAAGACCTGCACAGGAATGTTCACAGAAGCTTTACTTATTATAGCCCAAAACTGGAGACAATCCAAATGTCCATCAAGAGTTGAGTGGATAAACAAATCGCTGTATATCCATACAATGCAATACTACAAAGCAATAAAAAGAAATGAACTACTGATACACAATATGGGTGAAATCCCAAAATAATTATGCTGAGTGGCATAATCCAGGCAAAAAGAAGGTACATACTGTATGACTATTTGTTTAAAATTCTAAAAATTGCAAACTCATCTATAGTGACAGAAAGCAGATCAGTGGTTGCTTGGGGAAAGAAAGGCAGATGGGAGAGATTACAAAAGGGCAAAATGATACTTCTGGGGTTCATTATCTTGATTGTGGTGATAGTTCCATAGGGGTATACATGTCAAAACACTAGTATACCTTAAATATATGCAGTTTATGTCAAATTGTATCTCAATAAAGCTTTTTTTAACGACAAGATATGGACCAGTACACACGGCATGAATCCATATGTGTCGCTAAACAAGGATGTTTATATGTGTGCTAATATATAAACTAATAATTTCAGGAAAAAATGCACCAAAAATAATGTTAACATAATTATCTACACCTAAGAAACAGGACTTGATATCAGGGAGAAATACTTTTCACTTTAAATTTTTTTTAACCATGCACATTTTTTTTTTTATTTCATAAAAGCTTAATTACTTGTACCTAAGTCTGACGCCAAAGCAAAAATTCTTAACCATTATCCTAGAAAATTATTTAAAACATAACTTTAGTTATCAAAACTTTTATATTAAACACTGGACAAAAAAATTGGCTAGCAATTACTTTTATATCATTTTCTAATGTTTTCTCTTCAAACTACTAATACAGAAAACTGCCAATAAACCCAATATGTACATCCTCTTCCAGGCATCCTCATTTCTCTCTGCTTGTTCGGGGTCCTGTGAGTTCCTTTTCTCCTCATCCAGTAACAGCTGACAACTCAGACTTGAATCATTTATTCTTTTAAAAAATTCACTTCCAGAGGCTGTTTGGATGGTAACTGTAATATCTACATCTTGCACTCTCAACTTAGAAAACAGCATTGCCAAATAAAAATAAATACACCTTCCCACTCATCATTTTTCCCCTAATCTACATAATATGAACTTGACAAGCCTAAATATTAAAGCATGGACAAGTACTTAGTTTACTAGATACAGAGGACAGAAAATAAGCAAAACGCAAAATATCTCCAAAAGCGTTCTGATTAATATCACACTGTTATGGATGAAATTTTAAGAATTCCAAAAATTATTTGGAACAATCAGCATAACTGGACTAAGCACACAGCCTCTCAAGACTACCCACACTTGAAGGGGGGAAATGTCACTGCATTCAATGTCATTGCATCCAACAAGTATCTTAGTACTAGGCTTGGAAGATGGTGTCAGGCTTGGAAAATTGAAGATTTAAGACAAGAACCATGCCCTAAGAGGGCAGAAAGGCTTACAAACAAAATTTATAATAAATCACGATGTTAAAATATGCAAGGATTCAAGGAAATGAAACGCCTAAGCAGTAGAACTAACGTTTAAAGTATGAGTAGTTTTCCTGGCCATAGTGAGTGAGGAAAGATTCCAAACAATCTCTACCATAAGGCCTATCTTTCTTTAACAGACACACAAACCAGCTTTATAACTTCTGACTCAAATTTGAAGCTAACTGCCTAAACAAGTTTCTTTTCTCTTTAAAGATCAGAGTAACTGATTTCTAATGAGGCTTATTATTGGTGAAAATATTTTAGTCTTCGTAAGACAAAAGCAGAGCTAAAAAAATCTTAGATTACTAAAATTATATGATTTAGGTCAAATCACTTATCTGTCCATTTAAAACCATCATATCCTCTCAGAAAATTGGGTTATTTTCTATTCACAAGAAGCCATGTCTGAAAGCTTTTTAAATTCCTTGAACATCATTCATAACTATTTTAAAATGTTATTCTCATAGGCTGCCTTTCTAAAAAAATTTATGGTTGTTGTCTATTTAGATTAAAACTATTTATATAAACCAACTTTAAAAATTGAACAAAACACTTTACACTTGAATTTTGTAAGCTGTATTATAGTTTTCAAAAGCCAACAGAAAGTTTCCACTAATGATGATAATATGCTCAGTTGACTGAGGAATCCAGTTTTCATTAGTTTTAAACTTTTTTCCTACCTTCACGCCAACTGCAACTTCAGTGACAATTCTGTAATGAAAAAAACAAGTTTCAACCTCTTGTTCTTCAAATGGTCATTGTTTGAAACTTTTTAGGGTACTTCATCATTCATGAATTTTCCACTCACAACGCAGACAGAAAACAAAGATGGTCAGTGGCACATAATCAACTTGGCTTTCTAGAAATGACTTTCAAAGGTGTGATGAAACTCACCACACTTTTGGTATTTTTTAACACTTCAAATAGCAAACTGAACAAACCCCCAAAGCCTATTAATACCCCTTTACCCTTTGATTTAAAACTTAACTCTTTAGTAATCTTGATAGAAACAGGAAACATGAATTCCAGGGCAAGTTTTGCCATCTATTTCCATATTTATCTGGGGGAAAGAGTGAACTTCTCTGGATTTGTTTCATCTGGAAAATAATCTCCAGAGAACCTCTAGGAAGATTCAAATTTTGTTAATCTGTTAACTTTTATGTGACCTGCACTTAGTTTCTTCACAAAATACCGAACTCCAGATGATTAAAATAAACTCACATTTTACTTCTGACCCTTCAAATACTGTCAATGATTCCAATAAACGTACTTTTTAAGTGATACTGTTTTCCTATGCCCCCAAACGGGATGAATACGGCTATATTTTCACCCTAAAGGGTGCCTCCTTTCTAACAATGAGTTAAATTATTAAAGAATCTTTTCAGATGGGGAGCGTTAAGTACCAGGGAGACCCTGGTCCGTATCATTTCCCGAAGCCCTTGCCTCACCTCACTTAGCACTATCGCCAGCCTCAAAGATGCAGCACGGCTCTGGCTTTTTGGAGTTGTTTTTGTTTTTCCAGAAACTGGTCAAAGTAGCTGAAAATATGGCCCTGTGTTGACTATCTACTCTTGTTTCTGCCATGGCTCTTGGCCTTTGCCCATGTGACTGATGTCGACCACAAACACTTCGTTTTTGAGATGATTTAATTGCTGGGCCCTTCTGCCAAGCTTGGAACGATCTTAGGCCACACAGAAAGGCGTTTTTTCAGCCTCCCGCCCCCACTAGCGGACTCCAGTGAAAACAAAGGAGTGTGACATCTGCCCTCCCCCTTCCTCCCGCCACCGCACGCCTCCCCGCCCCCCCCTTCCCCCGCGGCTCCCACTCAGCCTTCCCGGGAGCTCCCGCCACCGGCATCTCCCCCAGCCGGGGCGGGCCGGGCCGGGCGAAACCGGGGAGGCTTGGGACGGCTTGGGGGGGCCTAGGTGGGGGCGGCCTCTCTCTCCGCAGGGAGCCTCCCACGCAGGCCTCGCTCTCCCGCCGCTACACCCGCTCCCAGCCGCGCCGCTCGCCCGCGGTCCGGGTCCCAGGTTACGGATCGAAATGGCTCCTAGAGGGGGCAGGGCCGGGCGAGACGTCCTGGGACCCCCCAGAGCCCATCCCCCGCTGCCCCGCCGGGGCCCGCTGTCTCCCCGGGGTCGTCGCCCCGCCGTCTCCCCAACGCCTGCCGAGTCCACAAGCCCGCTTTCTTCCCGTTTTCTCGACCAGAGCCCGCCAGGGGGAAGCCCAAGGAGGGGTGTGTGCGATGGGGCGGGGGTTGGGTAACGGCAGCCCAGCCCTGGGGAGGGACCGCCGGGGGGTTTCGGCCCGACCCCGGATCAGGCCGAAGGCGGGCCCCACTCCCCTCTCGCACACCTCCTCGCCGGCCTCGTTACCTACCCGTCCATTGCCGAACCGGACAAAGCTTCGCTCACAAGAACCGAGCCACGCAGCCGGCGAGACACACAAGCGGAGAGAAAATGGCGGCCAGGTCCCGACGGAAATTGCCGAAGGTGCCGGAGCGCACGGGGCAGCGCGCGGCAGCGGCGGCGGCGGAAAGAGCCGAGCGCGCCGGCGCCCGGCTGCGGGCGGCGAGCGGCGGGGCGCGGGAACGAGGGGGAGTGGGCGCAGCCGCCGTCGCCTCCTACGCGCCGCCGCGCGCGTGAGGCCCTCCGCCCTCCGCTCTCAGCGCTGTGGGCCGGGGCCTGCTGCTGTGCAGCGTGGCGTGCTCCGTTTCTTTTGTACGTTCCTCTCCGAAGTCCCTGTTGCCCTCCTAGGGCGCTGTGGGTGCGACACCGCCCAACCCTCCACACCCACTGCCTTAGACCTCGGGAGCGTGGTCACTGGACCGCAGGACTGCCCCCAGGCAGCCTCCACTTTTCCCTCCAAATCAGGCTCCAAGTTGGCTCCCCCCTCGACCTAGGCGGGCCAAGGAAAAACTATTTTATAGCTTTTTTTTCTATGCCATCTTTTATTTGCAGACCTCTCCATCCTCTTAAAAAACAAACAACACTTTACCCCGTTAACCAAGACCACTGCTTAGTAAAAACAATATTTCCAAAGCAAGTACACATCATCATATTGAAACATACGCTTTTGCTTCCAGACGCTTGAAGTTCCAAGTGGAGAAGGATGTGATTCTCACCTTACTCAGTTGATGATTAGTGGGGACCCCTAGGAAATATTCACAATACCTGGATGGAAAAGAACACAGGTTGAGCGATGTATTAAAGAGTTGGTACAAAAACTGGTACCAAGGGTAGGATCTACCATTTTGGGGCTTGAAAGAGCAAGTGGGGATGGGAGCGGTAGCTCCATCTTCACCACTGATTAGAGATGGAAGAAGCATTAAGAAAGGCTACTCAAATTGACTCCCTTTTCTATGCAGTATCGCTCACGGTCTCTGTTTTATTTTTAATAGCATATTGGAAATTTCCTTTAAAATGTTTTTATCAGAGGCTCTACAACGTTTGAAAAGGCATCCATTTTTGAAAAATTTGCTCAGTGGGTAACTGCTTTGCCAGCAATTTTCTCTCTCCTCCACCTTTCCCCCCGCAACCACAACACACACACACACACACACACACACACACACGCGCGCGTGCACACACACACAAATATCCCTTGTCTCTCCAGTTACTCTCAATGCCTATTATGGGCTTTCCTGTATCTTCTGCATGCAAACCTCTTATCCTTTTACTATTTGGAATTTCACTGTACTAAATGGTACTTTCTGTATGATTCATAAAATTATATTATTTTTAACTTGGGCAAACCTTATAGAGCATCTTGTCCAAATAGAACTCTTCAAAGCACTCAAATGTTAAAAATTCTTGATTTGGTTCAGGGATTGGGATTCCTTAAAAACAAAAACACCTATTTCCTACAGTGGCTTCTTTGCCTTAATCATTGACTTATGATACATAAAGCGCCCATTATCAGTGCCATTAATAATCACTTTTCACGTGCTTGTGGCTTTTTTTTTTTTTTTTTTTTTTTTTTTTTTGCGGTACGCGGGACTCTCATTGTTGTGGCCTCTCCTGTTGCGGAGCACAGGCTCCGGACGCGCAGGCTCAGCAGCCATGGCTCACGGGCCCAGCCGCTCCGCAGCATGTGGGATCTTCCCGGACTGGGGCACGAACCCGTGTCCCCTGCATCGGCAGGCAGACGCTCAACCACTGTGCCACCAGGGAAGCCCGTTTGTGGTTTTGTACGTGTGTTTTCACTCAACAATTAAATATGTAAGCTCCCAAAGGGCAGGAACTCTAGCATAATTCTTTGTATTCCCCACATTGACTCAACCAATGTTGATTGATTAGCTCTTGCTTTATCCTGGCAAAAACAAACTGTTGCATGGGGGCAAACCTGGCCTTAGGAGGCAAAAGAAAATATAATACACACAAAAACACATTTTTCTTTTTTTTTCTCCTAATAAAGCACAAGACTACAAACAAACAATAGTCAATATGCTTGCTTATTTAAACCCCACCACTTTCTAGAAAAGATTTAAGGTTCTTTACAAGTCAAGACACAAAAAGTGAAATATAAAAAGTGAAATAAGAAATAAAACAAAGGACAAAATACAACATGGAGTCAGGAGTGAGGCTAATACAACAATGTATATCACAAAAGCATGCTGATTAAAGACTGGGTTCAAATTTGAGCTCTTTTCATTTAGTAGCTGTGTGACACTAGACATGTTCGTTAACCTCCAGGAATAAATTTCATTTACTGAAAATAATGGGATTTCCTTTCCTGAAAATGAAAATGGGATTAAAAATAGGGCCTTCATCCTAGGTGACTGTGAAACCTAAAAGACATAATGTACATAAAGCACTGCTCTAGCTCAGTGATGGGTTACAGTAAATACTCAATAAAGGCTGCTATCATCATCCTTATTATTTTTGTTATTAAGTATTATTATTCACTTGAGAAGGAACAGGTCACAAATTTGGCCCTTGGATTTTTTAACAGCAACAATATTCATATAAATAAATCTATACAGAGACTTTCACAAAGGTTAAACATGTCACCACTAACATAATTAGATTGGCTGGTATCTAGTGGAATAAATCTGGGAAAATGTCATAGATAAATTTCTAAAACCTCATCCAAATCTAAATTTGTATGATTTTATGAGTTAACCATGGGGTAGATTATTAATCTCAACATTAGCAGATGGTCAACCTTTGTAATATATGACAAGATTATATTAGTATTTATGGCTTTCTAACAAAATAAGGCAATAAAAAGTGAAGTGCCTGTACAGCATTATTTTCATACCCATATCTTTTTTCAGTATAATGATTTGTTCTTTCCCTTCTGAGTGGTAAATGTTTTGACCTTTTACAGAGATTTACACTTATGTGAACAATGATTAAACCTAAATTTCAGTGTATGCTAAGCCAAAATGAGGTCTAATACTGATGCAATAAAAATAGGAGATAGGGGCTTCGCTGGTGGTGCAGTGGTTGAGAGTCTGCCTGCCGATGCAGGCGACACGGGTTCGTGCCCCGGTCTGGGACGATCCCACATGCTGCGGAGCGGCTGGGCCCGTGAGCCATGGCTGCTGAGCCTGCGCATCCGGAGCCTGCGCTCCGCCACGGGAGAGGCCACAACAGTGAGAGGTCTGCGTACCGCAAAAAAACAAAAACAACAACAACAAAAAAAAATTGGAGATAGGATCATTTTCATAATGTTCTGATTTTATTCCTAGCCTCACTTCTTGTCTGTTTATATTACTAAAGACTTCCTTTAACTTTTTTATGCTGCATTTTCTTCTTATGAGAAGAGGAAATAATCATAGGATCAATTAGATAATTCTGAGGGGTATGTATTTTTGAATAATAGGTATAAATTCACAATGGAAAATATAAACTCAAAAAGTATAAAAGCATATACAGTATGCCTGGAAATGGCAAACAGAGAGAGACAGAAAGTAGATTAGTGTTTGCCTAGGGCTGGGAGTGGGGATGGGGAATAACTAAATGGACATAATTTTCTTTTTAGGCTAATGGAAATGTTCTAAAACTAAATTGTGGTGATAGTTGTAAATATGCTAAATATGATAAATTCATTGAATTATACACTTAATACTGGTGATTTTCATAGTATGTAACTTGTATATCAATAAAGCTGTTTCAAAAAGAAGCAGCACATATTTTTAACACCTCCTCTCCAGCTGCTGAGGACCAGTTTACTGTATATTTTCCCACATATATTCTAATGCATAAATTGATTACATACATACATAGTTTTTATTACAAAGTAGTAACCACAGTATACACTGTCCTGTAACTTATTTTTTTAACTTAAAAATATATCTTAGAGATCTGTCCTTATCAGTAAGTACATTTAGAAATATCTTATTCTTTATATATAGCTGCAAAATATTCCACCAAATAAGAGTCATGATTTATTTAACTAGATCTTATTGATGGACACTTAGGTTGCCTCCAATCTTGCTATTTACAAACAAATCTTTGATGAATATCCCTGTTTCTAAGTCATTTTTCACATGTGTGAATATATCTGCTGGATAGATACTATAAATTAAATTTCTGGGTAGAATGCATTTTTTATTTTAAAAGATGCTATCAAATTACCCTCCAGGTCCTTGAGTCCTTGCAGGAAAATATTACCAATTCTTATCATAAAAAAGCGCTGATTTCTTTAATATACAAGGAGTTCCTAAAAATAAAAGTCAAAGGCCAACAACCAAATTTTAAAAAATGGGTAAAACATATGAATAAAATATGAACAAACATTATAGAAAAGTAAAAACAAAAATGTTCAGCCTCACTTATAATAAGAGACATCCAAAGTAAAACTGTACTAAGATTCTCTTTTTCACCTGTCAATGCCCACCTCCTCCCTCCACCTTAGGCAAACATTGCACAAATCTTCCTGAGTACTGAGAAGAAGGATTCCTTTCCAAATTATCTATGTGCAAAAATAGAATAAAGATACTTCTAGATACACTAAATGTAGAAAAGTTTGTTCCTTATGTACTTTTTCTTTGAAATCTTCTGGAAGATGTATGTCCCAATGAAGGAATACATCAGTAAAGAAGATGTGGTACCCAGGAAACCAGAGATCAAACATATAAGAGAAGTAAATTAGATATCAATGAATTAAGGCCTAGGCCAACAACTATATAGCCATATATCAGTCCTTGGGTTCCAATGCAATATGAGACCAGAGGGCTCCAGGAAACATGACTCCAAGGAAAAACATGGAACATATAGACCAAAAATGTCTGAATATATTGAGCAGAGTTTTATAGTACTGTTGGCAAACTTAGGGGAAAAAAATAATAAAAGATACATGGAAACTTTTAAAAAATTAACTTCAAGATAAAGTTTTAAGGAGGTATAATCATGTACACTCTGTGGATCAGTTATAAAAATAGTTACATCTTCATAAAAATGTAAGCAGTGAATATTAATAAAATTAAGATGTAAAACAATTTCATGGGAGGATGGAAAAAAAGCAGGGATGTGTGCATATGTCTGTGTGATGGGAATACAAATTCTCATATTCCTAAGTAGGAAGCCAACAGATAATGTCTAGAATTGATAGGTGAGAAAATGGCATATGAACATATTAATCAGAAGCATGGAGGTAAATACCAGGAAAATCAGGAAGAAGAGTTTAAAGTTGTTGTTTCTGGGATATAATACTTAGGGAAAAGAAAAAGGTGAGACAGAAGAGTGTAGTTTGGGTTTGTTTATTTCATGATAAATCTTCCAGAACTATTTATTTTTTAAGCTTTGTGCATGTGTTACTTTGGTAAAAATAAATTTTACATTAAAAAAGAAAGGATTAGATGGCAGCGAACAAACGACTGTTTTAGCACAAATATTGCTCTTTTGTATTCTGCAAAAGCGACTGCTTATCTACTTGTTCACTGAAAAAAGTTCAGCATAGCTGGCTGTCCTTCCTATACTGTGCATTTAATAAAGATTATTCTTGGAAGAGAACACAATAGTTTGAGTGGATCAGCAGTTTTTAGAATGATCATGCATAAAGAACTAAACTAGGATAATGAATGGAGAAAAGTAAAGAAAAAAGTAAAAGATGAAAAATATGCTAAATACAAAAGAAACAACATCATTTTGCTTTATAATATCATAAATTATGAAATGCTATAAATGTATTATAAAATCCACATTATAATTTATTTGACTTTATGCAAATAACCACACAAATGATAACTGACAAGTGTTCTGCAAATAAAAATACAGCTTTTAAGCTCATTCCTGGAATAAGTAACTCTTCCAAACTAAATTCTTCTTTGATAACTTCACACAGAAAGGAACCAAATAAAAAATGGAACCCATCAGCATTTTCAAAATATATTTTAATATTTCTAGAGTATTCAAAGTAATTTGAATACATTTGCTTCTTAACACCGGCAATGAAAAACTGAGAAATGAGAGCTGAAAATCGTTCAGGTTTGGTTAAATCTCTTAATTATTTTGCAAATAGATATTTCTGTTGGAGGATCATCACTTCAGTCTATAATTCCCTCACCCCCATACCCATTTTCTACTAGAGAAATAAAGTATCTTTTTAAGAAAGGGGAAATGAATATGACTTTGCCCTTATTTAATACTTATGATGAAGTATTTTTACCAAATTTGCAAATGACAGATAACTTATATTAGGAAGATAGAATCAGCATTCAAAATGATACTGAAAGGATTGCAACAGGAATATAAATGTAAAGTCTCCTATTTAAGTTTTTAAAGATCAGCTGCAAAATGCTCTACATATTAGGGGATACAGGGTTTGATGGTACAACTTATAAAGAAATCATGAAGCATTGACCCAAAGCAATTACAGTATTAGGATTTGTTAATGAAATAAAAGTATTCAATTAACCATATAATAGTTCCATTGTGTCCTACTCAAATTTTCCCCACAGATTATATTTAGTTAGAATATGTTAAAAAAAATACCAGTTATAACAGGATAATTGTGGAGAGCAATATCGTTAGCAGCTCTATTGTGGGGTAGCCATGCAATTTGGTCAGGGGTAAACCAATCAAAGTAATCATCCCCCTCTTCCACAGTGATAATTTCAGGTGATCCAGACCTAAGGCCAATCAGAGCATGGCACGCCCTTGAAACCAGGGGTTGGTTCAAGGGTGGGTCTGTCAGCATGAAATTTACCATCATTTGATGATGGTAATAATCATCATCTCTCTCTTGATGGACGCAAACATGGAAGCATGTACTTCTGATCATTGCTTGCAACCACACTAAAATCACAACAGGAGCCTACCTAAGCATAAAGCCTACAGAAAGACAGAAAGAATCTCTTGCCTCCTAACAATCTATTTTTAATAGGAGCCAGGGAGATTCCTTTAAAATGTAAGCAAAACCATGTCACGCCTCTGCTCAGAAACCTGAAATGGAGCTTGATTTCATTTTGAGTAAAAGGCAAGGTCCTTACAAAGGTTTATAAATCCTACATGATCTGGTCCCCTGCCCTCTCTCTGTCCTCAGCCGAGATAACTCTTTTCTTTATATTCATTTCTTGCCGACATACTGGCCTTTGCTGTTCCTAGAATATTCCAGGCACTGTCTCGCCTTAGGGTCTTCTCTTTAGCTGTTTCTTGGCTCTTCCCTCAAATATCCCCTTTGCCACTTCCTATGTACACCCCCAATAAAGTCTTCATCTTTAAGTCTTGATTGAAATCTCAATGAAAGTTACCCTGATACAGCCACCTGCTATCCCACCCCCAATCTCAGCCCCCTTTCCTTGTTCTACTTTTTTTTATTCAAAACACTTACCACTAACCTTCTATATGATTTGTTTATTTTTTTTTACATTTATTGTTTACCATCTGTCTCTCTCCATTGGAATATAAGCTCTAGAATGGCAGTTTGTTTGGGTCCTGACATACCTCGAATGCCTAGTACAAATGTCTGGCACATAGTAGGTGCTCCCTAAGCGTTTGTTGAGGGTTGAATGTGTAACTGAGCTGCTGGACCACCCACTTGCTGAAGACTGACTTTGGACTTGCCAGTGATGTGAGCAAAGGTGGTTCCTTTACTGCTTTATGCTTTGGAGTAAAAATATCATTTTTAGACAGCTGAAAGCAAACTAATTATTAAAATAGTGAAGGATGGGGGATTTTTACCAGAGAAAGAAAGTTTGAAGGAGTTGGAGATGTTTACACTGGGGAAAACCAGTGAAGAACATTTTAGCTATCTTCTAATAAATAAAGGGCTTCCAAGTAAAAAGAGGAATTAGGCATCTTATTTATTGTTCCACAAAGTATAATGGATTGAAGTTACAGAGATTTTAGCTCAATGTAAGAATGGACCTTCTAACAATAAAACTGCCTCACCCATGAATGAGCTGCCTCATGCTTTAGTCAGCTCTCTGTTATTATGAGTGTTTAAGCAGAGGCTGAATATAGCCATCGGTCAGAGAGCAGACAGAAGAGATCACTGCATTTGGCAATGGATTGAATTCAGTGATTTTTTGAGTTCTTTTCTACTCTAGAATCGGGTCTGAAGTATTCTGATGTGCCACATTTGTATTGTGAGAGCCCAGTCCCTTTGGCCATAGCTGATTAGACTAGGAATGGGCAGCTTAGCAAACTGTATCAATTGGATCCTTCCACCTAGAAATTTAGAGATAGGAGAAAAGACTCTCAGCTGGTCTTCTTACGTGATTAGAAAGGTAACATCTGAACCCAGAAGTAATGGACAACCATATTCTACCATATGAGCTAACGAGCGGAGATAACTGGTCTGTAGAGGGAATAAAAGAATGAAGCTGATGCAAAAAGAGAGCAAAACTTAATGAGAGTCTATACTGCCTGGCTATCAGACTTTCCAGTTTCTATTCCAGTCATTCCTAAGGCCCAGTGGTTTTCCTACCCTTGAGCCTCCCTCCCTCTCTCTCTCCCTCTTTAAGCTAGTAAGCTAGTCAAGTTCTTCCTGTTACTTATATCAAATAAACATTTATTTTTCTTTTAACCACTGTTTATCTGCATTTATAGGTTCTGGGGTAATAAAGGAAATCTACCATTTATATGGGTAAAGGGTAAAGGGTAAAGATAATATTCTTTCTACACATTAATTGGAACTACATACACTGTCAATAAAAAAAAAGTTGTATGACATTTTTTGCAATGCATTAGTTGCTTTACCTTTATCACCATCATATTAGTGCTTGACATAATGTTCTTAAAAATGTGATAACAGATCTAGAATGAGTATTTTGGAACTTTACAAATGTACTATGTATTTCAGTTTGGGAACCTTAAAGCCATTCTTATGTCATACTTACTTCGGGTGGTATTATCAATAGCATTTTCTGTTCCTGTCCTCAACTTAGCTTTTTTATTCTTTCAGATTTAGTTGTTGGTGGTACTGTGAAAATGATAAAATAGGTGTTAAAGACTAAACATTTTTAAAAAGTAGGAGTGGCACATAAGTGCACCTAAGTGCAAGGGTGGGACAAAGGGAATTTTCACTGACACCACCTGCCAATTACAAGGAGCAGTAACTACAAGTGATACTCTCTCCACCTCAGGGGCTGAGGTTGGGGGAGATTGTAGGGCTACATAAGAAAACAAGCATAACATTTTTGCCAGGTCTCCGCCATGTGAACCAGTCTCATAGAAGTCAGATCTGCCCCCTGAGATGATCTCACCACTACTACTCTCTCCTGCCTCAGTGCATGGGAACAGAGGCAGAATACTGGGAGAAAAGCTCTCATTGGTCATGTTTGTTGATTTGCATGACTTAAATTCTTCCTCCATGGCTGATTTCAAGCTACAAGCATGACTAAACATGGATTTGGGAAGAGGTGAGCAGAGTTGGCTCTTGAGGGTGTGTACAAGTGTCTCCAACACACCACTGATACAGCCCACCTTGCTGTATCTAGAATACACTGCCAAGCACATCAACCTCGGGCTGGGCTCGCTGCTTTGAACATGCTTCTCTTGCACCTTTGCATGGTTTTCTCCCTTCAAGTCTTGCTCAGAAGTGCCCCCCTCCCTCAGAAAGGCAAAATAGCAACTCTCTCCCATCACTCTATTCCCTTTCTTACTTCTTTTTTTCTTCTTAAGGATTAACAGTGTAACATTATATTGTATATCTAAATGTTTAATTGATTATTATTTGTCTCATCTCTCAAAATGCAAACAACATGAGTGTAATAAATTTGCATTTTTTTTGTCCTTTGCTGCTCTTCCAACACTTAGAGCAATACCTGGCACAAAGCAAATAGTCAATAAATCATTATGGAATGAATTAATGAATAGATTTTGTTAAATCAAGTGGTAATCATCTCTCTATTGTACGTGCTTAGCACAGTGCCTGGACCAGAATTGACACTCAATAAAAATGTTTGAATATATGAATAAGTGATTAGATATATAAGACAAATGAGCTGAAGTGGGAACTTAGAAGAAAGTTTACTTAGGAACATTATTATTTCTAGTGATCTGCCTGCACAACAGATGACAAATCTTTTCTTCCTTATCCTGTTTCATAGTTTAGAAGACTGAAATACAGAAAAACAATTTGACTTTACCCACCGATATAAAGTGTGTTGCATTTTTACAGGCTAGTAGTTCTATTCAGAATGAACATTTGGATTTGAACCAGGCTGAGATAATGGAAAGAATACTGGATCTGTAATTCAGGAGAGCTGGCTCTTGTGTCAGTTGCCTAAACTGGGTGGGACGTATCACTTAACTTCTTTTCACTAAAAGAAATGTTGCGAAATGACATAACTAGAGGTGTACAGATTCTATGATCCAACTCAAAGATTCTAATCAGGTTATCTTATTTAAGAATATAGATTTTCAGTTCATTTTTGCATGAGGTGAAATATCCAGCTCAAACAAAAATAAGTTTCCATTCTAGAAGTTACCATTCATGTTGCTGGTGGTGAGCCAAAGTTATTTAACTAATGGAAGTTTAAATATAAATAAAATAGCTGACCACATGGAATAAGAGATATTCATTCATTCATTAAACAAGTATGTATTCACACAATACATATTTATTTATTCATAAACATTTGTTTGAACATCCTATTTACTATTGTAAATTGCCCCCTAAGCACACCTGATCCTCTTCACCTTACTTTCATTTTTCATAACATCTTCCAATATAGTAAACGATTTCCTTATGTATTATGTTTATTTTTTATTGTCTTTCTTCCTCCCTCAACAGTCTCTCACCCTGGACACTCACAAGGTGAAGCTCTTACTTTGTTCATCAATATATCCCAAGCATTTAGGACAGTACCTGGCTCTATAAAATATTAATCTTATTAACAATAAATATTTGTTAAATGAATGAATTTACACTTTCTGTGTTTCAGACACTGTTTTAGGGACTGGGAACATAGTAGAGAACAAAACAAAGACTACTCTCAAGGAACTTACATTCCAGAGGAAGTGATAGTAAAAAATATATATATATATACATATATATATACACATACACATATATACATGTATGCATACACATGTATACATACATATATATGTCAGGAGATGATAACTGCTATATAGAAAAATAGCAAGGCAGGGTACAAAGGGTAACAAATGAGAATTGACTGATACATTTCAAAAGGGAGGTTAGGGAAGGCCATTCTGATAAAGTAAGGTTTAAGCAGAGACTTAAAAGAAGATAAAACAGTATGAGACTGCAGGTATAATACTCCATATGTAAATATATTGAAATATGTTGACTGTGGCTTTTCAAAATTTTTGAAAATTAAGTTATTTAACATATAACTTATCGAAAATTTACCATGTCTCAATCTCTGTGTGAAGTATTGAAGCCATAAGAATGAAAGCAAGCAAAGAAACAACACAACCTAACTGTCCTCAACCTCAAGTAATTTGACTTCTGGTAGAGAGAAGAGATGGGAAAATCAATTACTAAAATTCAGTGCAAAAAAATAAAATAAAATTCAGTGCAGCTCTAGTATAACCAGAAACATAAAGGAGGCCCCCTACACATTTCTGGGGGGAATGTGAGTAGGAGACGTTGGTGATCAGGGTCTCTGGGTGGTTGAAGCTTCGATCCTCAGTTTGCCAATAGATGAGACAGGGAAGGGCATTACAGATGGAGGAAACAGCATGTGCAAAACAGGGCGTCAGGAGAGAGCATGAAGTGCTTGGAACCTGTACACAGAGAGGTAACAATGGTGTTGAACATTTTGTTGTAAGGAATGGAAAGTAAAGAGGGAACCTGTTACTGAAATGTCTGTATATGCCAAGCTAAGGAGTTTGAACCTTTATCCCAAAGGCAATGCAACAGGAAACTGTTGGAAGGTTTTAAGCAGCAGAGGACATGAGGTTCCTACAAGATGTTTGGGCAGAAACTCAGGGTAGACATTTACAATTTTAACTTTTTGGAAGTTGCAAGACTGTTTCATAAAACTGTTGCCCCCTTGAGACTCTTGATATGTCAGAAGAGGGGGAAAAGCCAATATAATGAATTCATCATTTCTCTTTAATACTGAAATACATAAAGCTTCAAGATATTTATGTCAGTAGCTCTTTCATGACACTTGGTATAGCCTGGAAACTGTCTTTGATTTGAAGCTTCTATAATCGGCCAATTGGATATTTTCCCATGATATTGAAAGCAGCTCCTTTGCCCCTTTCCTGTAGGTCCTGTTTGCCCATTTCTATTCCTCTCTGACCTTAAAATAACCTAATTATAGGAATGAGATCACTAAGCAGTTGAAACTAACTCCTGACTTACGCTCTCCTGATGCACACCATGCCTCGTCTAACCTGTTGATTCTTTCCCTAGATAAAAAGAAGAATGAAGAATGAAGTAGTTAAAGAATGATAAGCTATCTACTCCCAACAGCTCCCTAAGGAATCCTGCAGGCAGATAACTCAGACAAGATAACATCTGAAGAGAGAGTCACCCAGTCTGCACTCAATGGAGAATGATCAGAACCCAACCTCCTGCCTTGATGAAAATTAAGTTATTTAACATAACTGAGATTCTTCCCCCTTTTTCCCATTTAAAAACTGTCATGGCTGAGCAGAACCTTCCGAGTTGGTCTCTGGATGCCAGTCCACCATCTCCCCAGATTGCAGGCCTTTCTGATTAAAGCAACTTTCCTTTCTACTGACACTTGCCTCTCGAATTATTGACTTTTGAGTGGTGAGCAGCTTAACCTGAGTTTGGTAACAATATTAATGCTAATAATATGATATTATTTTGATTTTACCTTGGTTAATGCAATGGAGGAATACTTTCTTTTGATATTAACAAGAAGCATAGCTTATTTATATCTCATCGAAAGCTATCCCTTTTTCATATTTTCTACCAATACAGAGAGGTTTCAGCAGCAAACAAAATCTTGTCCCTGAAGAGTAAAAGATTTTGCCACCCGAAATATGTCACTTTGGCATAAGGATGATTTTGATTTGAAGGCAACTGAGAAGAAGCAGAATCAAGAAAAGTTCTTTGTTCTTTCCCTGTTTGTTTAAAAGCAAGACAACAGTTTACAAAGATGTCCCCACTGGAGACAAATTTAGACCCTTATCAGTCTGGAGGCAGCACGTGAGGAATAAGCATAACAAAGTTTACTGACTAGCCTTTATTTACCATTAGTTACCCAGATATTTACCGTCTAGCAATTTGAGACCTAGAGACTCGAAGTGCTTTTCCTTTGTCTTGTTACTTCTCTAAAAATTTATTATTCTTTTGTAAAGTACTGCATAAACCCAAGGTCTAGCCACCCCTTTGAGCTCCTAATCCCCGAGTTTCCCTGTGCATATGTGGGATATACACGTTAATAAACTTCTGTTTGTTTTTCTCTTGTTCATCTATCTTCTGTCAGTCGAATTTACAGGCCCTAGTTGGAAAACCTAAAATAGGCAGAGGAAGAGATTATTCCTTCCCTACATTCCATCGGACACATGGATATAGTTAAATAGAAGATGCCAGCCTGGCCACTCTGATGTTATATGTGCTTTGGAATGCAAAGTGACCAATTAGGGTATATTTTAAGCTAAGGTTTTAACAATTTATGAAATATATCTTTGGACCTTTTTTTATACTCACCAAGTGTAGGCATATCTTCTGGATCTCCTTCCCAAAATCACTAAAAAAAGAAAAAAGAGAGGATTTAAAAGCTACAATAAAACATTTTTTTAAAAAACTCCACAATATTCAGATTTTGTGGATTTTAGAACTTCTGAGGTTGAGCCAGACTTGAATAACATTCCTCTTCCCTGAAAGAATTCCTTACTTACAAACAGTACAACTTAACTGTCTAAGTGTAAGCAGAATGTTTAAAGTAACATTAACTGTAAACTATTTCTAAGTTTACAGTTTTCTAAACTATTTCTTCGACACCCTCAAGTACTTCACAAGTAGTTAATATACATACAATTGATATGCTAATCATGGTTGATTTATGAATAATTCTTATCTATTCATTCAATCAGTCCCCTAAGGATTTTTATTAGCTAACATGTTGTTAGCTGGAAGAGTTTGAGTTGCTTAAGACTTGACAGCTGAATGAATAGGGGGAAATAGTGAAATATTTTCTACCTTTCATCTTTGTCAAATGAACTTGGACATTCCCCCTTTCTTCAGTGACTATCCCTTCTTGTTTAGTACCTTTTTGCTTAGGACCCAACAACATTATGTCTGCTGAAAATATCCACTAAATAGGCCACAGAGTGATTTTTTGAAGGCATAATTACTTACAAAATTATGGTTTCCATTTCATGGGGTTCAAGGTACACTAACTCAAAATATGCGACCTTGGCATATCGAATATCTTAAGCTGAAGGATTTCAAGAAAAGGGCAGAAGCAGGTAGGTCACTCTGAAGTCCCACCACCCCCTCACCTGTCTCTGAAACTCCCACCTGAAAGGTACTTTCTTTGTACCAGTAAGAAGGACAACTTCTTGTTATCAGAGATGGGGAATTTGGGGTCGAGAAATCTGTACAAATTTTGTTAAACTCACCCTTACCTTCCTAGTTATTTCTTCACCACTTACTACCTCTAGCCCAAACCGCTTTGGTCAATTCTTCACAAACTTACTGTTTCTTTGTCTAAAAGGAATAACAGCTTCCCGCTCTAGTCACTTCTTCAAGTCTACGTTCTCTTATGAAGGCTCCCCGTACATGTAAAAATTCAGTAGAATTTGTATGCTTTTCTGCTGTTGATCTGTCTTTGTCAGTTTGATTTTCAGACCCATCCAGAGACCCTAACAGGGCTGAGGAAAACTTTTTCCTTCCCCCCACATCTTTCCAGCTCCCAATTTAATCCAAAATTTAGGAAAAAAAACGCACCTAAACCTTGTCCAATACATTTTCCTCCAGTGACTATTTGGAAGCCTTCCACTGAAAAAACCCGTGGTGCTCCTACCTTGCTTTTATCCGAGGCATGAAGTTAGCCTGATTATTGGTCAATCCAGTACTAGCCACTATAGTAACCAACCTGACAAGCTTTTTGCAGATAATGTCCTGGACCAGCCAAAGGAGAACAGAGAGCCAGCACTTAACCTTTAGGAATAGATGCCTAAGGCTTTTGGTGCAGGGTTGTTATAAGGGTGGCTTTACCTGCAGCCCAGCCACAAAAATTTACACTAGATACTGAATGCAAGTATGTTTCTGGTTATCCAGTCTCTCTTAGAAAATTTACCCGTGCTAGCCTAGTACTCTGATGTTTGAAAATGTCATGCCCTTGTTATATGAAAATGACAGCGCTGAGCTGTGCTTTGAGTTGTTTATTTGAAGGCAGTGAAAGGTCAGAGATCCAGTCACTCTTTTCTCTCCTGTTCCTCTTATAAAAGGTAGTGTGCATCCTTGAGACAGATGACTCAGAGTTTAGCTATTGAATGCTCCTCATGTGTAAGGCGTATGCCAAGACAGTCAGGAGATACAGAGGGATCAGTTTGAATTCTGCCCTTGAGAAGCTATTGGGGTCTTTCCTACCACTAAAGGTAAAGTTGGTGTGAATCACCAATGTCCACTCCTGGGGGCTTAGATTCTCATGATCTACTCTGCCTCCAGTTCCTCTGTCTATATTTCCTTCATCGTTACACCTTGCACTAACATACATGTGAAATTCAGCCCCTTGTTTAGTTAACATAATAAATCAGTTTCCACCAAGTGTTCATGAGATTGATCCTGAATGTTTGGAGGTGACAATGAAGAGTTATATTGTGCAGGGGCTAGACTTCTGCAACAACTTTCTTTTTCTTCTCTCTTTCTTCTTGATTTTGTATTCTCTCTTCTCTCTGTTGAAGCAAAACAAAGTGTCCTTCCTCTTTCAGGAGTGTAGTTTTAGTGAGCACCATTTATTGCTTCAACATGCCTTTGGGGGGGGTCTCATTTGAAATGCCAAGAAATAATTCTTCCAATAATATTATACTTTGTTCTTCCCAAGAGGAATTCTGATGAATACATTTTTCTCCTCTTCATTATAGGAGTATGAGAGAGAAGTTTTAAAAGGTAGATTTTGATTATTTAAAGAAAGTTTTTAATCGCTACTCAAAAAACTCTGAAGCCCTATCCTCCCAACTCAGCCCAACAAAACCCCAATCAAGGCTTCAGACTATCATCTTCTCTTTCCTACACCTGAACAGTTGAGTGTCACAAGTGAAAAAAATCTCCCAGTCTTATAGATGTTGCCACCATAAAATCATATTTTCAAAACAATTGGATCCTCAGCTTCTCCTATTAATCCCTTGAGTCATACCTAGCCTCCTCTCCCTCAATTACTACTCCAAATTGGCACAAATCTTATCAAATTCTCCACTCACTCTCAGACCACTTTTACTGAGAAAACTGAGGCCATAATATACAATCTCTCTTAACTTGCAGGTCTCTCACCTATGAAATAATTTAGATAAACCACTCACACTTACTCCTTTCCTCTAGTTTTGAGGATGAAGGGTGCCTCTTGCAGTTCCTTGTTGCTATACCATCCAGGTCCTTGATTTCTCAATGACTCCCTCCTCCTCTATCACTAAATTTTGTTCAGGGGAAGGCATCTTCTCTTAACTCAATTACTATAATAACCTTTTGACTCTTCTAACCACTGTTCTTATTCATATTAACTCTACACTCCACAGGATCTTTGTAAAAACAGATCTGGATATGGAACCAATCTTCTTAAAATTCTTTAATGGCTCCCTTTCATTGTAGGTAAAGTCCAGGCTTATTCACATGGTATGCAAACTCTTCATGGTGTCGAATCTCATTTTCAGACACTCCCAGTCTCCCACTTTATGCTCCAGACAAATAGGACACCAACAGTTCCTGCACCTAGCGTGCCATTCTTGCCTCAGAGCCCTTGTTTACACCTGTTTATGACCTTCCCAACTTTCCCACATTACACCACACTACCTCACACATGTCCTTTGCCTAATTAATTTCTGTTTACTTTATTAGAGTCATTTAATATGTCACTTACACTAAAAAAAATCTTTCCCTTTTTGCTGTAATAATATCCCATAGCTCTCCATCACCCATTTTTACCTATTATTTTCTAAATATCTCTGTAAGCCTGGGTGTCCCAACTACACCACCACACATACCTTATAGGTCCTTGAGGATAGAAACTACATTTTTTTTTCACCTTGATCTACCAAGTCTTTTACTGTATTGCAATATGAAACTCTGATTTTTTATTGTGAAATATTTCATCCATACCATACACAAATGTTCGTAAATAGTTTAAAGAACATTAATGAAATCAATATCACCTGAGTTAAGAAATAATGGTCAAGATCCTGAGTCCCTGGTAGCAATAAAGTTCACCAGTCTGGACATCTGTCCCAGCTGTAATATGGACAAGGTACTTGAGCTACAGCAGAATTAATGTCCACAGGGAGTAGGCCACTCTTTATACTTTTTCTTCTAAGATTGCTATGTTCTTTCTCTAGCTCTCAGGAGTAATCAAACTGACCATACTTCTATATAGTGAAATCAGGGTTCTTGGCTAATACAGCAGGGGAAAACAGAAACTTCACTTGTAAATAGTCAAGACAAGTCAATCACAGATAAGAATATGGGCTAAGCTCATTAGTGTCCTTAGCCATAAAGAGTAACTGGGAACTGACTTGCTCTCCTGCCATCAAAATTAAAAAAAAAAAAATTAGAAAACTTGAAAAAATAGAAATAAATAACTGTTTTCATACACTGGACAACAAACAGTGCAGGACTGAGAAAAGGGAAAAAATGAGGTGAGCCCTATGATCTCTCCAACTTGAGTCTGAAGGCACTTTCTGAAATATGGTGAGGAGAGAGTTAAGCAAAGCACAATATGACAGTCTCACTAAGTTGAGGTAACAGATATCAAATTTAGGAGAGGTTAAATAACTTGAAATTTGAACTGATGGGAAACTGGAGAGGCAGGAGAGCAGAGAAAGAGCTCCAGAAGTCTGCAAGTGTTACCCTAGAGTCTGCTGGTGAATACTGAGCTGTACATGCATAGAATAAAACTCCATAAAGCTGGTCAAGGAATAACTGAAGACTGGTAAGCTGAGTAATGACCATTGCTCTCACAGGGCTGGGAGATATTTGAGTTCCAATAAGCCATAGTAGAGAGTCCTCATTGAATTTCCTGGATGTTCAATAGAGACCCTAGAAATGGCATCCTTTAGTAGTAGGGCTAGACAAGCCTTAGTGTTAAGATTGCTCTTGACCATCCCTGACCAAGCTACAAAAAAGATCATGAAAGAGCCAAATTGATCCAAAAGTAACTTAAATGTCTACCAAACAGAATTCAGCTCTCTTTAAAAGACAACAAAACATAGACATGCAACAACATAAAATTTGCTATGTCCAAAACTCAATACAAAATTACAAGACATGAAAACAGCCAGAAAAATGAGACTCATAGCCAAGAGAGATGTCAATCAGTAGGAATATACCTCAAAATTATAGATATGATGGGTTTTAGCAGATATTTACTTAGACAGTGATTATAAATATGCTCAAGTATTTAAAGAAAAAACAGAAATATAGTGAAATGGAAATAAAAGATATAAAAGGATTATTTTATATAAAATTATTTTTATATAACATATGTGACAAAGAAATAAAAAATCACATGGAACTTCTAGAGCTGAAAAAGATAATAGTTGAAATAAAACTTTTTGTTGATGGGCTTAATGGAGTTTTTAGACACTACAGAAGAAAAGATCAATGAACTTGAAGACATAAAAATTGACAGAAACTATCCAAACTGGTATATAAGAAGGAATAAAAGACTGAAAAAAATGAACAGAGCTTCAATGACCCATGGTATGATAGTAAATAGTCTAAAACATGTGTAATTGAAGTTCTGAGTTGGAAGGGAAGACTGAAAATATTTGAAAAAATTAATGACTGAAAAATTCCCAAATTTGATCAAAACTATTAGACCGCAGGTTCAAGAACTCAAACACCAAGCATGATAAACACACACACAAAAAACCCACATGAAGCCACATCATAATCAAGCAGTGGAAAATCAATGATAAAGAGAAAAATCTTAAAACCAGCCAGAGGAAATACAGAATGATTACAGACTTCTTACCAGAAAAAATTGCAATCCAGATGATTTGCAATGACACCTTTAAAGTGCCGAAAAATTTTCCTTTCAAACTAGAATTCTATGTCCAGAGAAAATATCTTTCAAAAGTTAAGGAAGATGAAACTCTTTTCTGGACAAACAAAGCTGAGCAAATTATCAGCATATCTGTGCCATGAAAAAAATGTTCCTCAGATAAAAGGAAAATTATTCTAGATAGGAAATTGGATCTTAAAAAGGGAATGAAAAGTGCTGGAAAAGGTAAATATGTGTTATATTTAAATTTTTTTTTCATTTAAAACATTTCTTCAAAATATAATTGACTATTTAAAGCAAAAATGAATAAGAATTTATCAGGGCCAGGAAACTGAGGAGGGTACACAAGGCAGTCTTTACACAGCATAACACTTAGCCTAGAGGAGAGCTGCTAAACAATCACCATAAAATGGGATGAGTGTCATGATAGGCAAGGCACAGGTGCCATGGTTGATTCATCTTGCACAGAAACAAAAGGAGACTTTAGAATATCTCTCTGCATTTTCAAGTGGGGGAAAAAAGAGAAACTGCTATTATCTTCCCCTGATCTCTCAAATTTAGCTCTTTGACCTTTGAAGCCCAAACCTGAATTACCTGATATTTACACTGAATAGTTCCTTAGCAACCATCTCATATATATGGAGAATAGTACAAAATTGCTTTAATAGAGCTGAAAATTAAACAAATGTCAGCTATATAAAAATATTATTATATAAACATATTTAAAAGATTTTAAAGTTAAATTTATAGTCACCACACATTATTTCAAAATGACCAATGATGTATCAGTGATTATAAATTTTTCAAAATAATAAAAAAGAATTCAACTTATGCTAGCAAATATTTACTATAATTGCTTACTGAACATATTGTAGTGGGTTATTGCCCCGGTACACAGTAGCAGTTGGGAAGAAGGCTTTGGTAGGGATCTATGGTCAGACAATGTGTCAGGGGTTCAGGAAATTCAGCCAAGCTAGAAGACACAAGTGGCCGGCCCTGGAAGGACTGGGGTGATAAGCTCCAGAGTCCAGAAAATGCAGAAGGTATGATTGCTGGAAGCAGCAGCATTCAGGGACAGAAGGAGGGAATGAGTTTTTTGAAAGCTTCTTTGGAGGTCATGCTGTCCTCTGACACCCCCCCACTCCTTATGCTTCTTGCAGAAAATGCAAAGATGTTGGGTTGTAGATAGGCAACAGCAAGAATCATAGCTCTAACCTGCAAAGTGCTGGAATTGGAGCAAAGCTTGAAAGGCTATATGAGCATTACAGGGTAGTCTTTATGTGAATATTCTAATAAAAACACATATATTGGGCTTCCCTGGTGGCGCAGTGGTTGAGAGTCCGCCTGCCAATGCAGGGGACGCGGGTTCGTGTCCCGGTCCGGGAAGATCCCACATGCCGCGGAGCAGCTGGGCCCGTGAGCCATGGCAGCTGAGCCTGCGCGTTCGGAGTCTGTGCTCCGCAACGGGAGAGGCCACAACAGTGAGAGGCCCGCGTACCGCAAAACAACAACAACAACAAACAAACATATATTCAGCCTTAAAAAGAAGGAAATTCTGATACATAATACAACATAGATGAACCCTGAAAACATTATGCTAAGTGAAATAAGCCAGGCACAAAAGGACAAATATTGTATGATTCCAATTATATGAGGGACCTTAAATAGACAAATTCATAGAGACAGAAGGTAGAATCGTGCTTGCCAGGACTTGAGGGAAGGGGGGAATGGAGATTTATTATTTAATGGGTACAGAGTTTCAGTTTGGGATAGTGAAAAAGTCTGGAGGTGGATCATGGTGATGGTAGCACAATATGAATATACTAAATGCCACTGAATTGTACATTTAAAGTGGTTCAAATGATAAATTTTATATTATGTATATTTTACCACAATAAAAATAACCCATATATAAGCATTCACTTATTTATTTAACATTAGCGAGCACCTACTATTAGGGTTGCCAGATAAAATACAGTACACGTGAGATTTGAACTTCAGAAAAACACTGAATAGTTTTCTTTAGTGTAAGTATGTATATTGGAATATTTGGGACCTAACTTATATTTAAAAAAGTATTTGTTTTCTGAAATGGGACATATTTATACCAAAAAAATTCATCGTTTACATGAAATTCAAACTTCACTGGGAATCCTGTAGTTTTATATGCCAAATATAGAAAAATTACCTACTATTCATCAGACATTGTGCCAGGAGCTGAAATATATGAGGCATAAGGTGTGATTCTGGCCTTTGAGTAGTTTTCTTAAGTTATGGTGATGCTTAGCCGTATTAGCAATATGAATTCTATCTTTATATAAAAGTTACTAAATATAACTGATATATCTTCAAAAAAGTCTTGGAGTTTTAATTTTTAAATGATTAGGAAAAAGAAAGCCTAATGTTAATAATAATAAAAAAAGAAAAGAAGAAAAGACCTACGAATTCATTCCCGGTTTTTGCAGTGTTTATATGTAGCATTGTCACAGTGTTACTGTAGTGTAATTTTTTTACTCTTCTTATTTAAAAGAACACAATTAAAGGGAACAGTTTTTCATTTTTTTACTTTATTTCTTTATAAGATGACACAACTCTATTTGAGACTATAATAGTTCTTCTTTATCCTATTTTAGTATTTTAAAATTTGTGTTTTTGAAGTGTATATATATATTTATTTAAAAAATAACAAACTCCACTCTTGTTCAGTCAGTATTGCAATATACCACTAATCTCTCTCCCATTTATAATTTCTATTACCTGTAATCTATCCCTGATGGATTAATCTTCCTAGTACATATTCTGATGTTGTTACTTCCTGTCACAACATCTTCAATTGTTCCCCTCTACTTTAGAACAATACTTGAAGTCTTTGGCTTGGATTTCAAGTTCCTCCAAAATTCAGTCATTTCCTCACCTCATTTTACTTCTCCGTTTTTATCTCGCTCCTCTAGTGAACTCTATTTTCCAGGTACTGAATTATTTTGTCCTTCAATATGTTTCTGTTTTTGACCTCTGCCAAAAATGTGTCTATTCTCCTAGCTCATTTTCTTCCTTGAAATCTTTTCCATTTTTAACATAGTGGCTTTCAGATGGTTTTTGTTTTGTTTGTTTTGTTTTACTGAGACCCACTGTAAGAAGTAACTTGCAACCTAAAACACACACATATATGTCCATAAAAATAAAATGGAATAAAATTTTCATGAAAGTGCATTTTCCCTTACTTTGAGTCATAGAAACTTTCTTTTTGATTGTATTCTATTCTATTCTCTACCATTCCATTTCATTAAAAGAAAATGCTAATCTCATCTCACTAGATTGATTTCTTGACCCAATTATGGGTTACTAGTCTCCAAATGGAAACTCTGCCTTAAAACTTATCTAAAATGTCCCCTCCTGTATGAAGACATTTATTCCCCTAATCAGAAACAGCCTTTCCTTTCTCTGTAACCTGATAGGGGTTTTTTACTACTGATGCACTTATTAACACAAGATCTGACATTATAGCCATTTGTGTGCATTTTATGCCTTCTTGTAAGATTATAAACTTCTTGAGAGTAAGGTTGATACCTTGTTTATTTTGTGTCCTATTTAGCACATATAGTGGAGTCTCACTGGAAGTTAGTCAAATGAGAGAAACCTGATGTTAATCTTGATATGCCTCATCTAATCTACCCCAAAAGATTTGTCTCTTCTTTAGCTGTATCTGATTTAGGGACACAATGATGAAATTATTCATTGAGGTGTTCTCTGTTACCTGTAATCACTTAATGATGTTCTTAAGTAATTCATCCAGACACTGCCAATTCTTATAAAACCTCCTATGCTAGGTCATATTTCTATGTTGGTTCCTTATATGGGGTAGTAATTTTTATAGTACCTCTGAATCTGATCTGACGCAGGGTGAAGCTGAGAAATCAAATCCTAGTTTTACAGCAGGTAGAAGGAGCCCTGGTATATTAGTATCTTCAATCTCTCTTATTAGAACAAAATAATTAAAGGTATGATAGTAATGGGGAAAAAATGAAAAGAAAAGCACACCCCCTGAATAGAGAATAACATTTTTCAGAAAAGCAGTACTCAGTAACATGAAAACATTCAAAGGGGGAAATCCTTTTAATATTGTTTAAAAAAAAACTTCAAAGAGGATACCCAAGTCATGCAACTGTTTTTTAACATGAAAATCTTCAAAGAATACATTTCCTATGCAATGCTTATAATTCTCAAAGGGGACTCTCTCTGGAGTAAAACTCTTTGAAGGTGAAATCTCTTCAATCGTATGAGTTTTTTCAAAGAGAAAACCTTTTCCAAATTTTCTTTAAGCCAGAGACATTCTTTAAGGAGGAATTATTTCCAAAATAGAAAAACTGCCTTTTCAGTGATATGTGCATTTTTAGAATCCTCCAGGTGAAACCTTTAAAAATCAAAAGATAAAATTCTACCAATAATCTATACTACATTAAGTTTGGTAAGAGATCATAAGTTTTTGTCTGTAATATATAGAAAACATTCATTTTAATGTTGTTAAAAAATGTAAATGCCTTGACTTAAGGTTGTTAGATATATTGACTTAATTAAAATAAGGAAACAAAAGTATTTTTTTCTAGGATCTTCCTTTGGTTCAAAAGAATGTCAAGAAGAAGCTTATTATGTGTGGCTCAACTTAATTTCTAGCTTTTATACTTAATGTAAACTTTGATGAGATCTTACCAGCCGTTTCTCTTCAACTATCTATTATAAAGCTAATTTTGCAGGTTATTATGACATCTGAAAAGAAAAATTGCCAAACATCTTGGGTCAGGTCCACTGTCCCCAGAGCCCAGTATTCTGTCAGTTGTACCAGAAGATGTGCCTCTGTTGCCTTGCCATTTGTTTATTTACTTATTCATCAACAAATATTTATTACATTTACAATGTGCCATTTATTATACTGTGTCATCACTCATGATATCAATGTAAGAAACTTGGGTATTTGCCCACCAAATTGTCTCTTTCTCATTTTCTTTTCTCCAGAAGCTGATGGGATTAGTCACTAGAAGGACCAAAACAGGAGCAGGTGTTTTCACCCACACATGTAATTTAAGCCTTGACCCCCACTCCAGACTAGGCTCCTAGCCTATCCTTGTATCTCTAGACTATGAATTCAATTGTTCTGGTAAACAAAAGAACTATCTACCAGGAGTTCTAGGCTTAGCACAACCCAGTTTTGACATGTGTTGCACGTGATACGAAATACTCACTTTGCTTTGTAAAATAGCAACATCTTTGGGATATAAAAATTAATGGACTACTACACTTCATCTCTATGATGTTCTTCCTCCAAATCTACAACCTTAGTCTAACCATAACGCAGTACACATACTCAGATTAAGAGGTAGTCTATAGAATTCTTGACCACAAATCTTCATAAGTGTCTGTTAGTTGAGATCATGAAAAAACAAGGAAAGACCAAGAAATTTTAATAGGTTAGAAGGGGACTAAGGAGTTATTATGACTAAGGGCAACGTGGTGTTCTGGATTAGATCCTGGAATAGAAAAAGGGCATTAGTAGAAAAACTGGTGAAATACAAATATACAGTCTGCAGCTGATCTAATAGTGTTGTACCGATGTTAATTTCCAAGTGTTGACGAATGTTTCATGGTTGTGTAAGATGTCAGCATTAGGGGAAATTGGGTGAAGTGTACATGGGAACTCTCCGTACTGCCTTTAAAACTCTTCTGTAAATTGAAAATTGTTTTATAATAAATAATTGAAAAATATATCAGTGCAGCTGAGGTGTAGGGGAAGTAGCAACTCTGTAAGTGATATTTAAATGCTTGAGGTCTGGGAAATGCCACCTTAGTTCCTGTTCTGTCCTGAGAATTGCACCAGCTTCTGTGTGGATTCCATAGAAAAATGAATTACATTGTTATACTGTCCTTGAATCCTACAGCTGACTGGAAGAGTTTGCAGGACACCTGATAAACAAAAGACACATGCATGGCCCAAAGATAGCTTCCAATGTCCTATCTCCAGATTGGAAAGAAAATTTATTTTTCTACTGGTTCTACTTTCAAATAATCAATTAATTAATTCAACAAGTATTCACTGATGCAAAGAGGTCTCAGTCAGTGAACTGGATGCTGGAAGTACAAAGGCCAATTTAATATGGTTCTTGCTCCCAAGGGTCTTACAGTCTCCTGGGGGAGGGAGAGCTACTCATTCAATACACAGTTATTTTTCGAGTGCCTACTCTCTACCAGTCACTATTCTTGGTGCTTGGTATGAAGCAGTGAACAAATCTGCAACGACTCCTGCCCCTCAGGAGTTTATATTCTCTCAGGGGTGGTTTTGGAGGAGACAGATGATTTACAGTCTGGGAAATATATTAGTAAATGATGAATCTTCTGATTCAAACCCAGGATTTGTCTTTGACAGTAGTCTTTGGAGGCAGGTATGGCTGGTCTGTGTCAGAATTCCCCCTCACTTGTTGTGGTTCCATTATGACCCATCTCCATTCATACATGGTCAAGCAGAGGCACTGAGTGGGCATAATATGATATGGTCATGATTACATATCCTCCAAAGGACACTTTGTTGGGCCAAGGGAAACCAGCTTTGTACTTGTGAGGTAGAAACTGTGATATGGCTGGGACCAAGGAACTTGTTACTTTGGCGGGTCTTTGTAATGGCTTCCTCTACAGGGCAGTAAACTCCACACCCACTTCAACAGTACCTAGCCTCTCCATTTATTCTCATTTACTTTCAATATTCTCAGCACCACTTTATTCTTTTACTAGATGTCTTACAGATGTCTCAGTAGTGTCCCTACATACTTCATACTAGGATAATTTTTCTTTGGTAGTCTTACTCTTTTTGCAGGTGTACAATTGTAATGACTTCAAGTTATGTTTTCTCAGTTTTGTCAACCAATTCAAGTATTTATGTACCGTAGTTTTTATGTTATGTTTTAATGCTTTTACAGCTTATACAACCTATTGCTCTCCTCTTCCAGGCATTCTTTCAAAATTATTTTCATGTTTATAATAAGAAAATAATAATAAAAAATTCAATGAAACACACCTGATATAAAATTAATGAAAAAAATAAAAGGATTGTTACATTGGATAGGCAAAGCACATCCAAAGCATTGCTTCCAACCTTGTGAAGGTTAAATTGGAGTTAACTGTTGTTTTAAAAGTTAATTAACATACAAGCATATATTTGAGAGTTTCTTAGACATAAAAAATGGTACTTTTTTGATAAAAAATAATGTTATCTGCTTTTTTTGAGCTCTACTAAAACAGAGTAGTTTGATAAGATCTTTTAAGATAAATTCTGCTTTGAATTTCACAAATGAAGCTTGGATACCCATTACAATTTTTTTAAAAGACATTTAAACTCTGCTAAAAAATAATAATTCTTAAAAAAAAAATAATAATTCTTGAGCTCAGAGATATAATGGCAATATCTCTTGTATCTGTTTGTGTTCAACAGCTATTGTTTTCGCAACCTGACCTCACTTTGGAAGCATTTCAAATGAATTAGCGATTGAAACTCTAAAAGGGACAGCATGGGCTAGTAAGAAGTAGACCATGTTTCTCTGTTTCATCTCTTTTCTCCATTTCCAAACCAAGGGCTTAACATACCCATGCAGACTTGGCTGAATCACTATTTTGGGTTTGCCTTGCCCTTCTGCAATTTCCACTGTAAATCAAAGTTCCAAACTGTTGAGATCTATTCGTATTTGATTTAATGAGATCTATTCATATTTCTCATATTTAATGAGATCTATTCATATATTTTTAAATATTTTTTGGTTAAGGAATAAAGAACACTTGTTAAAGGATCTCCCAAATTGATCATATTGGGATTTTTTTCTTCATTTTTAAATCTCTTGTTTTCAGACTGTTTGAATGGATGTTTACTCCTAGCCTATCTTCATAACTGTCTGAATGAGTATTTACACTATAGACTCGATGACTCTCCAGGTTTTCCAAATGTCCATTCAGAGAATGTGTATGATAGAAAAATGATGTGGGTCTTTACTTACAAAAAAGTATTTTTCTGCCATAAGTTACTGGCTAAAAGTGGAGTTTTTCCCAATTCGATTTATATCTTTTATTTCTTTTGGCAGTAATATTTCTATTATGGGAATTGTCTCAATATGATTATTTCCATAATCACGTCCTTTCAACCCTTGACATGCCTGCTTACATTCCCAGTCTTCTGTTATGTTTAAATTTCCAAGGCGACAGCTTTCAAATTTTCTGAGCAGCACTTTTTGGGAAAACTCTTTTATGCCTGTCTTTTATAGCATCAAACCCTGGATACCAGGAGAAGATACAGCTGGGTGTATGGCTCCTGTCTCCAGTCCCTTCACATCCCAGGTATCCTTCACTTGCTCCAAAAAGGTGAACAGGTCTGACTTAGAGACAATAAGACTTGAGAAGCTGCCAGTTCCTCCTCTTCTTCCTCCTGCTCTGGGTCGTTTTCTCATCAATATTATTATTTTTGTTTGTTTGTTTGTTTTCCCAGGGAATTGGGAGCCAGCCAGCAAGACCGCCCAGAGCCTGGTGCTGTAGCCCCCATTTATTGCACTGCTTTGCTGTTCACAGGGGAAGCACATCCCCGAAAGTCCCACCCTGGGCCCCATGGGCATCACATCCCTGGCCTGCCAGTCCACCTGCCTTGCCTGCCTGAGCGCTCTGTAGCCCACAGAGTTCCCGTTTTTCCTGGAGTCTGAAGCGTCCTGACCAGATGCCGGCTGTGCAGACGATGGTCTGTACCACAGCAGTGGAGGTAGAAGTGACCTGGGTGTGGTGGTGTCAGGTCTTCAGGGCTGCAGCCACTGCCTGGTCAATGTCCTTCTCCAGTGTCGTGGTGTTGGGCAAAAGCTGGTTGTGCAGCCGGGGCTCCTCCAACAGCCTGCTTCACATCGTAGCCGAATCACAGGCTGTGGATGATGGCCAACGCAGTGGATGTGGTGACCTGAGTGCCCCCGGAGGCCCCCAGCACCATGCGGACCTGGCCGTCCTGACCCACGATGATCTGGCCCATGGACCAGAGCAGCTGTTTCCCTGGTGTGATGAAGTTGGCTGGTCAAGGGGACACCCTGGCTGGTTGATGATGCTGGGAAAGCTGAAGTCAAGTAATACTAATACTTGATCTGTACTGGGTAGAGTAAGAGTTCTATAAATGCCCGCATGATGCTCCAACCCTAGAGAAGATTTTAAAGAGAAAAATCAATACAATTGCAACTCAACTCAATTATTCAGCTCTGTTTGTTAGGGTGGTCTGAGAAACTGATGGGGGATTGGAAGTGCAAGAGTTTTATTGGGGGAAATCTGTAAAAGGTAAAGGGACAGCACCAGAGAAAGTGGAAAGAGCACTCAGACTGCCATGTTATGCTTGACACCTGAGAGAGAAGGGGGGCAAGAGGACAGATCACTGGGAAGAGTCTCATACTGAAGCTCAGTTCTGAGAAAGTTTTGGTCAGTCTAATAGTCTTTGAGCCAAAGCCCCTTGTTAAAGGAGCACCATGTCTTGCACCACCCCTTCACCATGTTCACTCTTTGGAAGTATGGCCCTGACATGATCAACCCAGGAATGGGGTGGATCTAAAGGAGCATTAGCTGCTGAGGCCTTCGGTGAATTTTGCTCCCCACAGAGGGAGACATAAGCAGCACATTATCATGACCACATCAGCAAAACTCCTTCACAGACTATTTCAAGAATAAACATACCCATCAGCTTATAGAGAACCTTATTTCATGGTATTCTCGCATAAATGTCTCTCACTAAACCTACTTTAAATGTACTCCTGACTGATATTCTAATGACGAATCAATAATTTAAAGCAGTGGTGATAATGAAAAGAAAAAAAGATCGTTCAAGAAATACATCCAGGACAAATTCATCTTGTAAATCTATATTTAAATCTTTTAAGCATGCATGTAGAAGGAATTAAATACACATACCCATTTTCTCTTTCACTAAGTGACTTTCTGCATGTTTTGGAGTTGAAATTTTGTGAAATAAAGAAAAACAAGCCACATTTGTCTTTCAGTTCTGGTTTTATAGAATTCATACATTGAATCATTCAACAAATATCTAGTGAGTACCTACGAAGTGTCATCATTGTTTACTAAACATTTCACTTTCTCTATCTGTTTACCACGAAATATCACAAATTTGGCCTGGTTTAGGAAGATATGAGCCGATTTGAATCAGCAAAAATTTCTGTTTGTTTACTTACTTAAAAGTTTGCAGTTATGAGAATGAGAGATTTGATGGGTAGAGACCTGAAAGACCATTAGAGGCAAAAGGTTAACTCAAAAACACTGGAAAGATCATTTAGTGAAAGATAAAAATGTCTGCATGTAAGTCCTTCAAAAAAATTAAACAAAATTTATGAAGTTACCCTTAGATATATTTCTTGGACAGTCTTTTTGCCTCACTGACACTTCTGCTCCAAATTATTGATTTGTTATTAAAGTGTAAGTCAGGAATACACTTAAGGTAGGTTTAGCTAGATGTATTTTATTCAGGAACATCATGAAAATAGTGTACTGCATCTGCATAGGTTTATTGGGGTATATATCTATAAACACATAAACACACCTACACATATACATGTATGTGTATGTATGTGTACAAAGGTACTCATATATGTGTATGCATGTCTCTCTCTGTCTATATATATAGAGATAGGTAGGTAGATAGATAGATAGATATAGCTATAACATATATAGATTTTTTTTCCAGCAAAAGGCTTTGTTGAATTATTCAATTTAGTTGAAATTTTATTGATTTTTTTCTTTAATAAGCTCTCCACAGTTTGAGGATTATGCAAACTTTTGTAGGGCTCTTATTCTATTCAGTACAGATATGTATATTTGTATTAATCATTAATCAATTTTACAGTTTGGAAATTTGTGGGGGGGGATGCTGGGAGGTCCAAGAAAGCAGGATAAGACCCCAATAGCTATTTCACTAGGTTTGCATGAGGACTGTATTTCCTGAGCTGGGAATGAAAAAAGAAGACGAAAAAGAGAAACAGAGATACATAAAGAGAAAGAAGGCCTACTTCTCGTTCAGCCTGTTGTTGTCCCTGCTCGGAGTTTTACCAGTAACTTGTTTAAATTGCTTCTAAAATGAATTCAAATTGTTGAACATGATGGCCAATCAACCAAATCAAAGCGATATTGCCATATGTCTCTAAGCCCGAATTTAATGTTCTTTTTAGCAATGTCAAAATAATGTAGAAAAATCTTAATGGTTAGCCATACTTGATTTGTGAAATTCAAATCAATGTTTATCTATACATAGCTGATTCACTTCGTTGTACAGCAGAAACTAACACAACGTTGTAAAGCAACTATACCCCAATTAAAAAAAAAATCAACGTTTATCTAACAGATGATAATAGTTCTTCTTTTGTAGAGATGGAAGAAAACAAGTTAAGTTACTGTATAATATATATAACTACATATATATATATATGTTTGGTTAAAAGTAATATTTCCTATATTTAAAGAGCTTTCACATATACACTAAGAATTTTGTTTTGAGAAATGCTGTTACTCTTAGTTAACCTTCACGAGACTACGCTGTGTCCAATGTGCTAATTCATTTTCAATATTCTAAATGATATTGCTATTCAACAGAAAAAAGTGAGCATTTCCCATCAAATGCTAACCTATTCTCATGCACATAAACGGTGACTGCTATGTTTCTAGAATTAATATCACGTATACATAAATGTGTATGCTGAGACAATGAAAAAATGATACTTTTCCTTTTTGAGAATAATTTACCATGCAGTTTGCTTTAGTGTCTGCTTTAGTGAGATGATAAATAATGGCTTGGTTGTATATTACTCTATTATCTCAGTGTTACTGGTAACTTGACTTGTAAGGCTTTTACTGGCCTTTTTATTTTGGGGAAACAAATATCGGTAAAGTAATCGGAATAATAATTTCCTAAAATGTATTTCTGAGTGAGATCAGTAGTGCTCAGTAGAAAGAAATAACTTCACCTATGTGTCTATGGCAGCTTAGGTTATTGTTGAGCAAATGCGTTCCTCTCCCTTCCACCACAGGAATCATATTCCCTGTCCCATCAGTGTTGAGATTGGGCATGTGATACACTTTGCCAGTGGACTGAAGGTGGAAGTGAATGTGTAAATTTTGAACGCAGGCCTTAAGAAGCAGTATGTTTTTACTCTTCCCTGCAGGAACTTCCAACCTTTACCATGAGAAAAGCATTTTTCAGATGGCTGCTGCCCCAATCAGTCTGGGTTCCTGAATAGGAGTATGGAGCTGAGCCACTTCAGTGGACCTAAAAGCTGAAGTTGTCCTAGTCAACCTGCAGACTTGTAAGCAAAATACTAATAATAGTAGTAGTAATAATAATAATAATAGTAATAAAAGCTTATTGTTGAGTGCCAGTGAGATATTTTGGTTGTTTGTTATGCAGCAAAAACTAATGTGTTTGGACTTCCCTGGTGGCACAGTGGTTAAGAATCCGCCTGCTAATACATGGGTTCGAGCCTGGCATGGGAAGATCCCACATGCTGCAGACAACTAAGCCCTTGCGCCATAACTGCTGAGCCTGTGCTCTAGAGCCTTGAGAGCCACAACTACTGAGCCCACGTGCTACAGCTACTGAAGCCTGTGAGCCTAGTGCCCATGCTCCGCAACAAGAGAAGCCACCACAATGAGAAGCCTGTGCACTGCAACGAAGAGTAGCCCCCTCTCGCTGCAAGTAGAGAAAGCCTGCGTGCAGCAATGAAGACCCAACACAGCCAAAAAAAAAAAAATAATAATAAATATATCTCAAAAAAAACACTAATGTGTTTGTTTACATTTTGCATTTTATTTATTCATTTTTATCTTAAATTCTTTGCTCTTTAGCTGAATTAAGGAATGGTCATAATTCACATCAAAAATTAATTTACATATCTCACATACTTCATTCTTTTAGGAATATATATTTTAACATTGTAATAGAACTTTAACATTTTTCAGCCAGATGACATGAAGACTAACTTCATTTCAGCCAGGGTGTCATCTTGATACCAAGAATTTCTTAATTTTCATATGACTATTTACTTATTATAAAAATGATAAAATTTATTTCTTCTGGAGGCTACTATTATATCTCTAAGTGATCTGCATGTACCAGTATAATAGTTAAATATAGTAAAATACTTAAATCAGTACTTTTTGATTTAAGCAGTATTGGCTGAATCAGTGTTGCAAGTAGAAAGTGACCACAGTTACACTATTTTCTGTTCCTCCCTTACAGTTCCTCCACCACTCAGTTTATGATTTAATTACTCTAGTGGTTAGTATTATAATTTTAAGTATTTAAAGTTCTATATCTCAATTCATAAAATTTAGGCAGAATCTTTTGAATTCCCTTTATATGATATGAGAAGTTAGGTCCCTTACATATTCCTCCACGTCTCCTCATGCCATCTTCCAATTGCAGGCATTTTATAATTTCACATTCTAAGGTGTTATTTAACTTAAATCATTCTATGACTATAATCAAAAGTTTTGTGACCTTTGACAATAAGTTAAATGTAAAAGTTATAAACTAAAAACAGCATTTATAATAATTATAAGACATCTTTTACTGATATTGAAATTGTGTAATTTACTGTAGAAAAAAAAAATAACCATAGGTGATAAAAACCATGTTGCTCAAATTGAATGTTCTAAGATTAAGTTAAATGAGTGTTGTTCTTACAGAACATAAATTAGTTACTGAAAATCATGCCACATTTTTAGTCTCATTCTAGGACAAAGCTTTCTTGTACAGCTTTTTGTGTTTTTCTGAGTTTTAATTGCCTTTTCTTTTCCTTATTGACAGAAGAAATTCCCATTTCATATTCATATTTTTTTGAAAGGAATCTACTATCTTTTCAAAGTGATGCTTCACAGAGCCCTCTTGACTTCTGTACTAATTTAGACTTGTAGTTTCTAGTCTTAGTGTATAGATGTAATTTTCTTACTTTTATATTTTGTATTAATTTCATAACTCCTCAACAAGCATTTTTAACTCTTCATAAGATTTCTTGTTTGTTTTGTGGAATATATTTTTCATTAGTTTTACAAAAACATATGTGGGAGGTAAACTCTTTGAGTTCTTGCATGCATCTAGTCCCTGATAAGATTTTGAATTCTAGTTTCCAATCTTAGATTTTGTCAAGCCCTCCTCTATGGTTTTCTAATATCCAGACTTACTGACACCATTCTGATTCCCACTTCTTTGTAGGATACTTACTCTTTCTGTCTTTAAGATTCTAGAATTTTCTCTTAATCTTTGGAGTTTTTATATTTCATGAGTTTTCCTCCACAGATGTCTTTAAAAAAATTTCCCCTACTAAAACTCACACCCTTTCATTATAGGCTCATGCCTCTGTTTATTCTACTACTGCTTAATTATGACATTTATTCCATTGTCTTCCATTAATAATATATCTTCTCTTCCATTCTCCTTCATTATTTCTTTCATTCCCCCTTTATCCCTCTTTCTTTCTTTCTTTTCTGTCTCCCTCTCGCTCTCTCTCACTTTCACTCTTGCTCTGTTTCTTTCTTGAACTCTTAATAGTTGGATGTTGGAGGTCCTGGATCAATTTTTCATGTTTATTAACTACTTTTATCATATTTTTAGTTTACTTGTCTTTTTACATTATGTTCTTTGAAGTTTCTTTATCTTTATCTTCTATATCATTGTTTGGTCTTTTATGGTGTTCCTTTTAGTCTTTAGATATACTATTTAAATATCTTTTCAGCAATAATATTTCAAATTTCCAAGAACTATTTTTTTTTCCTGACCGCTCTTTTCTCAAGACATTCCGATCATATTTTGTGGATACAAGAGCTTCTTGAAATTTTTTAAGGATACTATTAGAATTTTACTAGCATCTTGCATTAATTTTGTTTCCAATAGTGCTAATTGTTCTGTTTGCTTCTTTGGTTCTACTTTTTGGTGTTGTATATTTAGCTCATGTGTCTTGTTTTCCTGAGTTTCCATTTCTATTAATGAATGGAGAATGAAGTTGGTTAACAGGGCAATGACATGAGTTTCTTCTACAAAGAGTAGAGGTTAGGTGTTTTGACCATGAAGCAAGACTTCCTGGTTTAGAGTTGCTACTGAGTCACTTAAAAGCTGTGAGGGCCTGGGCTGGTCACTTCACCATTTCTTACATTATCTATAAAATGGGAAAAATAATAATTGTACCTACCTCATGGAGTACTTGTAAGAATTAAACAAATTAACGTATTTAAATCACATATAACAGTGCCTATACATGGCAAATGCTATTGCAAATGTAAACTCTAATTACAATTGTGCAGATCTATATCTAAATACTTTCTTCCCTAAATTGGATTGCTGATTTCTGGCTCTGTGTCAACAATCATGCCCTACAGATGAACAAACTTCAGTTTAGGAGAACAAGGACAGAGGAGAAGGCAGGCTGGAGATGTGTGTGCAGGAATGAACAGGCATGCTTCACTTAGGGTATTTTCCTCAGGCCAAGTTCTTCCCTCTTCCTTTTCCCCCTTTGTCCTATAGGTTCACATTGACTCCTGTCTCCACCCTACTCTCTCTACAGTGTCACCAGTTACGTTTACGGTTCTGGATAGTTTCAAGAGAAGTTTTCACTTTCTTCAGAGCACAACTCTGATTTTAGTTTGGAGACAAATGCTGTACAAATTATTCTGTATGAGGCAATTAAAAGGTGGGGATCCACCAGGTTTTTTAACAGATGGTCCCTCAGTAAATAACTGTGCTTCCTTCCCAGGCTCCTTCCACTCCACATACTTGATAATTCCAAGTTTGGAACTTTTTTATATGCACTTCCGGAAGAAAGGATCTCCACTCGATTTAAGCTCTTTCCTGAACATGTTGTGTATTTTGACATCCTTCTTAATGTATTCACTCTATAAGTATTTATTAAATCTATATTATGTGTCAGGTGCAGTTTAAGAAGGGGAATTAGGGATAAAAAACAAAATCCCCACCATTATGAAGCCTATAGCGGGGGAGACAGGTAATAAAAAAGTAAGCAACTAAGTTTATAATACCATTTTAGATTACTATAATGGCCATGAAAAAAATAAAGAAGAATAGAAAGTCATAGGGACCTGGGATGGAGAGAGGAGCACTGTTTTATATAGAGTCTTCAGAGAAAGTTTCTCTGTGGACCTTGGCACCCTCTGACTGCTGTGTGAAGCATGGGATTTAAAGGGAGTAAGACTAGAAGCAGAGAGAAGAGTTAAGAGACTATTTAGGAGTCCTGATGAGAGATGATAGAGAATTCCTTTAGGCACTAGAATGTAAACTCCTTGGAAGTAGGTTCCATAGTCACTGTTGTTTTCTCCTTTGCATAAAACAGCCTCATATGATAGGTGCTCAATAAACATGTATAGCATGAGGGCATGGATGCCGAGAGCAGTCTAATGGCCCTAAGGCAGAAACAAGCCTGGTATTTTTGAGAAAAGAACCAAAAGACCAATGTTAGTAGGGCAGAGAACCAGAGATCTGAGTATTTTAGATGAGGTCTGAGAACTACAGAGCGACCAGATACGCAGAACCTCGTTCACCATGATGATAAATTTGAATTTTATTCTCTGTTGGGGACCTGTTGGAGGGGTCTGAACTGTGCAACGCTGGGGTCTGATTTATGATCTGAGAAGATGGCTCTGCTGTGTGAAGAATGGACTGTATAGGGAGCAAGAGTAGAGGCCGAGACAAGTGTTAGAAGGCTGCTGTGTAAGTCATGATGACAGTGATAATGGCTTCTATTAGCTGGTCACAGCAGAGGGTGTGAGAATGGTTTGAATGAAGATTTACTATAAACAGCCAACCAACAGAACATGCTTTAGGGTTGCAGTAGGAGATGGGAAAAGAATTAAAGATGGCATCTAGAATTGGGGGCTAAATATATGTGTGAAAGGTAGGGCCATTCATTGAAAAGGGAAAGACCAGGTTTGGGTGAGGTAGGGGAATTGAGAGAGTTTTGTTTGTTTGTTTTTTGCCCTGTTAACTTTGATAGGCTGGTTACCTGTTGAGGTGGATATGATGAGTAGACAATAGATACATGAATCAAGAACAAGGGCAAGCAGATGAAGCTGAAAATACAAATTTCACTGTCAGTGTTAAGATGGTATTTAAAGACATGAGAACTTCTAATGAGTAGGGTAAGACAGAGGAGAAATCAACAATGGAATCTTAGGGCTCTTCAACATTTAGAGAGACATGAATGTGCTTTCAGAGCTCTATCTCCTCAAAAGGTGTCCTGTCCTAATTTTCACAAAGATGCTATGTCAGCACTTTGAATATGACTTCACCCATGTTTTGTCCTGAAATTTAACAAAATGGCTGGTCTGCAAACAGCATTCTTAACCACTTTCAGTGCTGATATGGATCTTTTCACTTTAAATGTTTACTGTGTGGAATTTGGGAAAGAAAGGATATAAAAATGTGAGCTCAGAAGTTTTACTTGATAATTGAACAGTATCAATTACTCCAGGATCATTCACATTTTGATTAAAAAAAGAAAGACTGCACTCTAAGACTAATATAAATTTTGGAGACTCTGAATATCCTTATGACACTTGGTATCTTCACAAATCTGAAGAATTTCCATCTTCATGTGAGAATCACATTTCCTTATGTGCATAAGTGGTTAAGGAAAGTTTGCAAGAAAGAATCAAGCGGCTTAGAAATTAATTAAGACAACTTTAATGCTGATAGTGTTACGCAGGCATTATCCACAAATAGAAATGAATATATAGTAATTTTGAGGTGCTCAGAATCAACAACAAAAATGTCAAGAGGGTATGTATTACATAATATTTGAAATAACAAATCTTTATTAAGTTGTTTTTGGAGATCACCTGACCATCTTATGCTTCCCCTTTTTACATTTATTATCCATGAAACTTTATTTTTATATTCCGTTACTATCCCCAAAGTAGAAAAGCAAATAAACAAGACATACTACTCCTGCCAATGCTCTAAGATTATTATGATTTCCACTTGCTCATCTCAGAAAAAGGGAGTTGTCATTCTGGTCTTCTGTTGACTTCTTGGGTGAGAGGAATTGAAACACTGAAGCTAGGAGCACTGAGTCAAGTGCAGGTTAAAGGAACGATGAACAGGTGTGGATTAGGGCAGTGTTTTGGTCCTGGATCTGCCACTGTTGTGCTGAGCTTCACTGCACTGTTGTTTTGCTGAGGGATTCAGACTTGGAAACTGGTCCCTGTGTGGAGCCATAGCTAGAAGGGTTTTTTGTTTGTCTGTTTTTTGTTTTGACAGCACAGAAAGCAGCAGAATCACCAGCCACCCACCTTGCAATTTGGCCCTGGTACCCGGTTCCACTCCTCATTCCTCTAATCAGACATCTTGGTGGTAATAGACAGGACCAACCTCAGGGACATGCTGCTTAAACAGAAGTAGTAATACCCAGCAGAGACAAATTTCACAGATTATTTATTATTAGTAAGGTACTTTGAGAATAACAGATGACAGGCACTATGAGTTCAAATAATTCTGTTATTAGAAGTAGGGTGTTAAATATATATGCATGAGGGATTCAGCCGGTAAAGGAAGTGGATTCTAAGATCATAAATTCTATACTTTGTGGGAATTTGACCCTGCCATCGCTTGCTGGAATATATTGAAAATATTCAAGTGGTTGGACAATTATTTTTGCAGCTGACATGTTATGGGATAATGCATGTTAGGTGGATGATGGGTTGCTATTGCTTTCAATTTGGTGGAACAAACAAAAGAAAATTTAGGGTGGTTATTGTGACATTCAGAGTTTTCCCCACCCCTTAAACTTGTTGCTTCTTGCCACATAAACACTATTTCATCAAGTTTTGCTTTGAACTCAAATTTGGCTCTGTGTAGAACCATGGTAAGCACACCCTTAGAACACTAGTGCATCGCTAATGGTGTCAGTGTGTCATGATAAACACCCACAGCCAAGACCAACTGTGGCAGTCCTTTTCCTCACTCTCTTTGAATTCGTTTTATATGACTTTTGGTTCCTAATAGAAAATTACTAAGACTGTCATTTTAACCACAGCTAAAAGACTAGTGGCATTTGGTATTCTAAGAAAAAGATGTCTTTTTTTGAAAAGTAAAGCTACTATAATTATTTTAGATTATAATATTGGCACAGAGAATATAGTGCCAAAATATTCATATTGAAAATGTATATTGTTGTATAATTAAGCCAGTTTAGAAACTTTAGTATAATACTCTATACTTACACAATATCTTGCCTCCAAGTTTCCCAGAATGTTCCACGTACATTAATTAATTAATTAAATCTCACAATGTCCTCATGAGAAAAGTATTGGGTTAAAATTCGTTTTTATACTGGGAAGAAAACTTGCAGGGAGGAAAGCAACATAAAATTATAAAGTAGGTTAGTGATAGAACAGGATTGGGATTCACAGCTTCTGAGAACATTTATAGGTATTTAAAAATATGGGTTCCCATGAATGGTGTGAGGGAGGAGATAGCTTCAGGAACTATTTAGAACTTCATTGACCTGGAATGGTTTTTGATGAGAGATAATTCATACTGTAGCTGCTTCATAATTAAGCATAAAATTAGGCCATAGTTCATGGTGGGTTGGCAGTGGGTTCCAACATAGAATTAGACATTTCCGATATATTTTAAACGTTTTGCTTTATAATACTTCTTATTATACAATGATTCACTAAGACATTAATAAAGTATATAATATGCAGAGGAAACTCACAGAGTCTTGATATGTCACAATTGTAACCTTGGTAATCTAGTAAATATGTTATCACATACAACATTTGTTTTCTTGGAAAGAAAACATTCACTAACTTCATTTTATGACCCTTAACCTTACAAAACAGTTTACATAAAATATTATGGTTTACTGCTAAATGCACAAGATAGATCTAGAATCCCTGAGAAAAATGTGGCACCTCTTGGTAGTCACAACATGCCCTGAATATTTTCTCTCAGAGAGGAAAGCAATCTGATAAACTTCTTTATTATAAAATGATTGAAATTTAATGTTACACTCACCAGTGGTATTTGTAAGAAAATGAGCCTAAAAAGGACGTTCATGGAAGTTTTACCCTCTGTGGGGAGGATAATTTTGGTTGAGCAGTCTTTTGGGTGATTCAATGATGCTTGTATTTAAAAGTGCTTGATTTGCACAACAGAGTGCTTCTGAGAAGATATCCAAGAAGATTCGGGCTAGTGAACTGAATTCAGGTAATGGTGAGTGGGAGGAAAAAGAGAGCTGCTTTCAGAATTCGCTCAAGTAGTGCCTCAGGCAGCTTGGCACACGTGTAGATAGCTGGAAAACAAAGGCAACCACCATTCAAGCCTGAAATTCTGCTATAAGAAAAAGGATTACTCTTTTGGAAAGAAAGGTTTAGATTCACAGTGACTAAGAAGTAGACCAGAAAACAGAAACAGACTTTTAAGATGAATGTCAATTCATGCATTTGACAAATGCTTATTCGACACTTAACTATGTGCCAGACGCTAGTTAGATGCCAGCAATTGAGTGGAGACTAAGACAGACCCCAGGCTTAACATGAGAAGAAAAGAGGCAGTCATAATATCTGGCACATAGCATGTGCTCAAAAAAATTGTCAAATGAATTAAAGAATTTAAAATGTGACTATTTATACTACTGTGATAAAACATTAGATATGGTTCTTGAGATTTCTCTTAAATGTGTTCATTACATTATGATTACAAACATATTCACAATTGTAGAATCATAGTATATGTACAATTTTAAAAGTGGATTTTGATGTGTTGTTGAAAATACAAACTATTACTATAGTACTAAGATGTTGGAGACATAAACCTTAAATGGAAATAACATTCCTTGTGACTGTTTACGCCTGCATTATAAGTGTGTGGAAAACTGTATCTGTTGTTATTTATGCATAATGCTATAAGTTAGGATAAAGGGAAGACTAGACAGTGGAACATGTTATTGCCATCCTGTCTTGTCTCATTAAAAAAAATGTAAGAACGAAAAGGAATAATTTGAAAACATTTGTTCCCTTACAGATTAAACCATATACTCTAATATTCTAATACCTTATTTTATTTACAAATGCATATTTGTTATTAAAATGTGCATGTATGTTATTAAAATACTGCAGAGAAATATAATATTATTTGGATTAATACGTGTGTGTTTATATATGCATATTTAGGGAAAAGGAGAGCAAGGGAAAGAGAGAGAATAAAAAAGAAGTGATGGAGAGAAAAAAGGGGAGAGAATGAGCAAAGGATCCTTGATTCACTTTAATTTCCATACATAGTATATTGTTAGCAAATTTCTTCTGAATACATTTTAATGTCTATTAATTGTTTTGAATTCCTCAGATAGAGAAAACATTGGTTTTTTTAGACTGTGGTCAACATTCTTACATAGCATAATAAAACATTTTTTTTCATATTTGAAAATTATTATGTATGGGCTTTTGTGGAGGCTGAAGCATCTATAGGTTTTTTTTCTCTTCTGCAGCACCCTCATCAACACTCTGGGAGGATGAGATTGAGTGCAAGTTGACTTTGATTTTGAGAAACAAGCACTTAAGATGGTTGCTAACTATTGTCATCATATTTAATTCAATTTTCTCTCCTCTATCTTGTTTCTTTTTTAAAAAAAATATTTATTTATTTATTTATTATTTTTGTTGGTTCTCTTAAAAATTTTTTTTTGATTCTATTTGTTAATTTTTATTTGTTATACAATTTTTAAAGGTTAGTTTCCATTTACAGTTATTACAAAATATTGGCTATATTCCCCATGTTATACAGTACATCCTTGAGCCTATCTTACACCCAATAGTTTGTACCTCCCACTCTCCCACCCCTATATTGCTCCTCCCCTCCCCACTAGCAACCACTAGTTTGTTCTCTATATCTGTGAGCCTGCTTCTTTTTTGCAATATTTACTAGTTTGTTGTATTTTTTAAATTCCACATATAAGTGATATCATACAGTATTTGTCTTTCTCTGTCCGACTTATTTCCCTAAACATAATGTCCTCGAAGTCCATCCATGTTGCTGCCAATGTCAAAATTTTATTTTTGTGGCTGAGTAGTATTCCATTCCATTGTGTGTGTATATACATACATATATATATATATATATATATATATATATATACACACATATATACCACATCTTCTTTATCCATTCCTCTGTTGATAGACGCTTAGATTGTTTCCATATATATATATATTTTTTAACGGTACATGGGCCTCTCACTGTTGTGGCCTCTCCCGTTGCGGAGCACAGGCTCTGGACGTGCAGGCTCAGCAGGCATGGCTCACGGGCCTAGCTGCTCCATGACATGTGGGATCTTCCCGGACCGGGGCACGAACCCGTGTCCCCTGCATCGGCAGGCGGACTCTCAATCACTGCACCACCAGGGAAGCCCAGATTGTTTCTATATCTTGGCAATTGTAAATAATGCTGAATGAACATTTGGGTGCATGTATCTTTTTGATTTAGTGTTTTTGTTTTTTTCGGATTTATACCCAGGAGTGGAATTCCTAGGTCATATGGTAGTTCTATTTTCAGTTTTTTGAAAAACCTCCATACTGTTTTCCACAGTGCCTGCACCAATTTACATTCCTACCAACAAGCATACAAGAGTTCCCTTTTCTCCACATCATCAGCAAAATTTGTTGTGGTTTTTTTTGATGATAACCATTCTGACAGGTGTGAGGTGATATCTCATCATGGTTTTGATTTGCATTTCCCTGACAATTAGTGATGTTGAACATTTTCATATGCCTGTTGTCCATCTGCATTACCTCTTTGGAAAAATGGCTATTCAGTTTTTCTCCCCATTTTTTAATTGGGTTGTTTGCTTTTTAATGTTCAGATGTCTGAGTTGTTTATATATGTTGGATATTAACCCCTTATCAGTCATATCATTTGTAAATATTTTCTCCCATTCAGTAGGTTGTCTTTTTGTTTTATCAATGGTTTCCTTTGCTGTGTAAGAACTTTTAAGTTTAATTAGGTCCCATTTATTTATTTTTGCTTTTATTTCCCATACTTTAGGAGACAGAAAAATATTGCTGTGAATTATGTCAAGGAGCGTTTTGCTTGTTTTCATCTAGGAGTTTTAGTCTTCCATTAAGTTTTTTAATCCATTTTGAGTTTATTTTTGTATATGGTGTTAGAGAATGTTCTAATATCTTGGATTTCCTAGTGTGTTTCTTTTTGTATTGTTCCCTCCTGTTCTCTTCCCCTATTTGTTTCACATACTTTGGCCTGCAGTATAATCTTTAAGAAATCAGTTATTTTGCAAAATGTTTACCATTTGAGTTATTTATATAGTGCCTTAAACAACCTAGTCAAAACTGTAATAAAATGTAACAGATATACACAGTGATATATGTTTCATGAGCACAATTTCCTTAAACTTAAAAGAACGTTTTCTGTTTTAACCTTCAGTGGAAGGGATAATATGTTTGTAAAATTTCTGTCTTCTATTATAGGGGCTGGAAAGTTAAAACACTTGATTTTTTTAGTCATGGTTGTAGGCTGGATTGGCCACAAGGTACAGTTTTGGTCAAAGATAATATAAACAGGACCTTTTTGGGAAGGGAAGCCCAGAGGAGGAACTGTGTGATGACAACATATGACCCTTTGCTTTCTTCCTTCTTGGAACACAGATATATGGAGGTGCAGTAGCCATTCTGTAATTATGAGGACAAAAACTACATGCTTAGTACACAGAAGAAAGATAGCTTAAATGAACATTAGTTTTTGACAGCACTGTAGAATAGCTGTAGCAGACTTCCTGCTTCTAAATTTATGGTTATATAAGAAAACCAGGGCTGTCTTATAGTGCACCTCCAGAGAACAACCTTGTGTGTAAATGTGGCAGCCCTGTGAATACTGGGCATTTGTTCCCTTATTCTAACAGGACCCACAACTAAGTATTTTCTTTCACTTGATTCACACGTTTAGGTTACCTTCTTTGCTCCATAGGCATTTATGTTGCCTCCTTGTTCACCACTTTGCCGATTCATTCTTCAAACCTTTACTCCTTAAACATTTATTAAATGCCTCCTGTGTGCCAGACATTAGGCTAGGCATTAACATATTATGTTTTTAAAAATATTTCAATCTATGGGACTTCCCTGATGGCGCAGTGGTTAAGAATCCGCCTGTCAATGTAGGGGACACGGGTTTGATCCCTGGTCCGGGAAGATCCCACATGCCATGGAGCAACTAAGCCTGTGTGCCATGACTGCTGAGCCTGTGCTCTAGAGCCCACGAGCCACAACTACTGAGCCCGCATGCAACAATTAGTGAAGCCTGCGTGACTAGAGCCTGTGCTCTGCAACAAGAGAAGCCACTGCAATAAGACTGCGCACCACAAGGAAGAGTAGTCCCCACTCACCGCAACTAGAGAAAGCCCTCGTGCAGCAAGCAAGACCCAATGCAGCCAAAAACAAAATTTAAAAAAAATCAATCTTATGAATATGCATGATTGTTCCATTTTATTGAGAAAGAAAGTGAGATTTGGGGAAGTTAAATAAATTATCCAAGATCTGATAGCTAGAAAGTGGCAGAACCAGAGTTTAAATCCAGATGGGACTGATCCAAGCACAAGTTCTTTCCATTATGGAAATTATTTCTCCATTCAAGCTTTCAAAACTCAGACTATGTTCATTCAAAGTAAATGTGAAGCACAATATAGTGTTACAAAACCTCTGTACACAAAAGAAAAGGAATAAATATTAGAACCAGTATGGCTTACTAAAAGGCTAAGCATCCCATGACCAAAAGGATCTTAGGCGCTTTCTTGGGTTACAAAGGGCTGTAATTTATCATGGTGCTAATCCTGTTCTAACTGAAAAAAATTTTTAGCCAATTGGTAGTCAGGATTACCCAAACTTAAATGGGTGATGATAAGGGTCTGGTTAACTGGGTGACAGAATGTCCCAAATGTCTGACAGGATCATGGATCATTAAATTGTAAATTTATACAATGTGATTTCATGCAGCAATGAAAATGAATGATCTACAATTATATGCAACAACATCAATGGATTATTGAAACAAAATGTTACTTAAATAAAGGAAATCATAAAATGTGTACTTTAGATTACCATTTTTACAATCTCCAAACTAAGAAATCAAACAGTATATTGTTTAGATCTAAATACATTTGTGATAAAACTACTGGGTGGGGGGGGCAAGGGAAGGATAAACACAAGTTTCAGAATACTGGTACCTTTTGGGTAATAGAGAGGCAAAGAAATGGTACACAGAAGGGACACACAGGTAGATGTAACATTATTCGCAGTGTTCTTAAGTTGGGACTAGGTTAGTAGCTGTTCAATTCATTGTGTCTCATAAATAATTTGTTACATATATTCTTCACATGTATTAAATATTAATCAATAAAAAAGGATGCAACACAACCTAATTGACTAATTTAGCCCTTTTTATTACCATGGTCATTCTAAATTATTGATAATAGATACTCGGGGCTTCCCTGGTGGCGCAGTGGTTGAGAGTCCGCCTGCTGATGCAGGGGACATGGGTTCATGCCCTGGTCTGGGAAGATCCCACATGCCCAGGAGTGGCTGGTCCCGTGAGCCATGGCCGCTGAGCCTGTGCGTCCGGATCCTGTGCTCCGCAATGGGAGAGACCACAAGAGTGAGAGGCCCGTGTGCCGCAAAAAAATAAAAAAAATTAAAAATAAATAAATAAATAAATACTGTTCTTCCTTTCTCCGGGAGATGAACAATTATGGGGTCTCAAAGAAAATTTTTATTTTGATCCTTATTATTTAATTTGATTGAGGATAATAAACAGAATTTCAGATATAAACTCAAAGGAAAGAAATTGAAAACAAAAGGAAAGAAATTGTTCGTGTGTGTGTGTGTATAGCACATTACTTGTCACATTTCCTTCTTCCAGAAGCCCAATTATTTAATAATTATGCCAAGCCCTTTGTGATCTCTAATGCTAGAGGAAGTCAGAAGAAGGAGAAAAAAAATGCAGGAAAGAGAGTGGTAGAATTTTAGTCCTGATCAACCTGACATGCTAATAAGAAGCACATAAGCAAAGAAAAAAATCTCCATCTTAGCAAATTCCCACTATTTCAGCTTGAAGAACAGCCATTTTCATGTGACAAAGGGTATTCCACGCATGCTAAACTGTGTCGTACAATCTGGAACTGTGGTGGTTTGACCAGAGTAAAGCTCAACTTGAGAGTTAAATATATTTCATCACTAGTGGCAAATGTTTTCTCAGAAACCTAATATTCTGAAGAATTAGTGTTTTTCCTAAATTTTTATACTTTTGCCTACAGTGAGATCTGACTCCAGCCTTTTGTATGAAAAATCCATTTCACAATCAATTTGAATAGCAAAATTACTTTACTGTTTTGTTTCTGTACTATCTGCCAAAAAGAAGGGCCAAATATAGTAATGGATTTTCTATGTTGGAATTTCCATTATTTAAGCTGCATATAACTTTTGATCTGATAATGTTTCAGGAGTGAGACAGTGCATAGCACTGTGATCCTTTATATGCTCTGGAAGGAGACAAATAAGCATTTCCTGGTCTGAGCCACAGAAGTTTCCTTCCTTTTATGCTTCTAGCAAGTCTTCAGGATGCTACACATCACAACATAGCTTTTCTTCATTCATTTTAATGGGTAGCAAGGAGTTTGGAATTTTTAGTTTCAGAAACTGATACAGGCTTACTTTGACCTTTCTCAGCATGCTAAATGCCCTCCAGTCCTCTGCGCTGGAGTGTGGTGAGCAGAGCTGAATTCTCATCAATCTCATGAAGGAAGGCAATACATCTGATCTACTGAATAGTTTCAAGCCACTGCTTCAATAATTCAAAATATGTAGTTGCAGTCCATTTGCTGCAACGGTGGCTGCATCACTGTCTATAATCTGTGCATTGAATATCCATCCAAGAACTGATCCTTGTCTTCCATATCACAAATACCCAATTTTCTGATGTCATTGCCTTACAATCTTTAATTTAGGGGAAGGACATAGAATGTTAGCAAATCCTCTTCAGAAAAAAGTTATCTAGGGAGATTGTAAGTTTCTTACCTATTGTAACTTTGGAGACGTTTACTCTCTATAGATAGGAGAATCATTGGAAATCATGAGCCCAGGCCAATTATATTTCCAAGATGCTAAAACAATTTGTAAACCACTTCACATGAATGAACACTATAATGATCACAGGATACTTCCAATTGCAAAGGGACTCCTTGAATTTTGAGAGAAATTTTTAGAGAAGAATGATGGTATATCATAAATCTTGTCACCTGAAATAAGACTTTCCATGTTTTTTAAAAAGAAAAAGACCAGAACTTTAAATTCCAAAGTAGTTCAATCATTAACTTAAAAAGACAGCAAATAACAGAAACAGCAACTTGAAGTTTAAATTGTAATCTTTGGCTTTAATCTCACTAAATGAAACTCATTTCTTAATCTAGCTCATCACTGCACTTCACCTGATAACTGTAATTATCTTGGGTCTATTTTCCCTAAATTTATCTCCACTGGTAACCTCTGGTACTAGGTTCAAATCTCCTCACTCTCTCCTTCCTTCTCTTCCAAAGCTCTTGCCAGGCCAATGAATTGTTTTTTTTTTCCTGTTTTTGTAAACATTATTTTTAAAAGACTTGATTACTAGAGAAATCACTCTGAAATCTCGTTCTTTCTGTATCTGTTGTAGTATGGATTTGAACATCTTAGATATGTCAAGATTTTTTTTAAACCAGTATAGATATTCATATAGACTTGAAGTTGCAAGTAAATTTATATTCTGATCACATCATACATTACTTTTTTAAAAACTTTTTATTTTGAAATAATTTAAGACTCACAAGAGGTTGCAAAAATAGTATGATAATTTCCTGTGCATCCTTCATCCGGCTTTCTCTAATAACATCTCAAGTAACCATACTAAATCGTCAAACCAGGTAATTGTCATTGGTGTAATACCATTAAATAAAGTACAGAACTTGTTCAGATTTCACTAGCTTTTACATGCACTCTTTCTTTGTGTGTTTGAAATTTTATTACATGTACAGATTTGTATAACAACTTTTACAATAAGGATACTGTTCTGTTGCCACAAAGTCCCTCACACTAACCCTTTATTTTCACACCCTTTTCACAGTCCTAAAAGGTGGCCAACATTCATCTGTCCTTCATCACTCTCATTTTGTCACTGAGTGTTACAGGAATGGAATTCTACAGTATGTAACATTTTGCATCTGGCTTTTTTCACTTAGCATAATGCCTTTGAGTTCTACCTATGTCGTTGCATCTATCAATAGTTTGTTACTTTTCACTCCACAGCACAGACAGTTCGTCTATTCCTAGAAGGACATTTGGGTTGTTTCCAGTTTTTGGCTATTATAAATAAAGCTGCTATGAATATTTACATACAGGTTCTTGTGTGAACATAAGTTTTCATTTCTCTATGCTAAATACCCAAACATGCAATTGCTGAGTTGTATGGGTAAGTGACTGTTTAACTTTATAAGAAACTGCTCAGCTGTTTTCCAGGGTAATTCTACCATTTTACATTTCCCCTAGCAGTGTATGAGAGATCTAGTAGCTCCACATCCTTGTTAGCACTTGATATTGTTAGTACTTTTCATTTGAGTCATTCTGATAGGTGTGTAATGGTAGCTCATCGTGGCTTTAATTTGCGTTTCCCTAATGGCCAGTGATATTAAATGTCATTTCATCTTCTTATTTCCCATTTGCATATCCTCTCTGGTGAGTTGTCTGTTCAAGTCTTTTGTTCATTTCCTAATTGCATTGCTTGTTTTCCTACTGTTGAGTTTAGAGAGTTCCTTATATATCTGGCTTACAAGTCCTTTGCTGGAGATGTGATTTGCAAATATTTTTTACCCAGTCAGTGATTTGTCTTTCATCTTCTTAGGGCCTTTCACAGAGCAAATTTTAAATTTTTATGAAGTCTAGGTTATTGATTTTTTTCCCCCCTTGCTTTTGGTACCATAGCTCAGAACTCGTGGTCTAACCCCAGGTCATAAATATTTTCTTCTATGTTTTCTTCTAAAAGTTTTATAGTTTTTCATTTTACATTTAAATCTATGATCCATTTTGAGTTAATAGTTTTATAAAAGGTGAAGTTTAGGTCAAGTTTCTTTTTTTTCCCCCTTATTTTGCCCAATTGTTCCAACACTATTTACTGAAAAGACTACCTTTTCCATTGAATTGCTTCTGCACCTTTGTCAAAAATCAGCTGAACACACATATATGGATCTACTGGTTTCTCTATTCTGTTCCATTGATCTATATGTTTATCCTACCTTCAATACTACACAGTCTTGCTGACTATCATCATAATTCTTTATTATTTGTAATTTCTTAAATAAAAAATCACTAGACGGCACTGTCATATATTTCTGTATTCATCTTTATCTAGGAAGTAAGTCATTAGTAGTGTGTGTTCTAGCTCTCAGATATTTTATTTAAAGAGATATCTCATTCTCTTTAAATAAAATACTCAATATAAGTCATTTACTATGATACTGAATATCTAGTGGACACTCCATACACATTAAGTCCTCTTTTATTTCTCCTGCTATATCACTTTCTTGTTATTCAGAAGTTAGTGTTTCATGGTGATTAGTATGGTGGTCAGCAGATGACCAACTTGAGGTTTTAAAGCAGAAAGTCCAGATATGATTTTTCTTTTTTTTTTTTTTGGTACGCGGGCCTCTCACTGTCGTGGCGTCTCCCGCCGCGGAGCAGAGGCTCCGGACGCGCAGGCTCAGCGCCCATGGCTCACGGGACCAGCCGCTCCGCGGCATGTGGGATCCTCCCGGTCCGGGGCATGAACCCGTGTCCCCCGCACTGGCAGGCGGACTCCCAACCACTGCGCCACCAGGGAAGCCCCCGAGATGTGATTTTTTAAAGCAGCATTTTCTGTTTGAATTGTCAAAATCCACTGGCAAAGCCCAAGCAGAGTCATCTCATTAGGGAATGTCAAGACTGGAATGTCCTTCAGAAATCCACTCATACTAGAGGAGAGAGTGGCACTCAGGAGGAGACAAAGTTCGTAATTTTGTGTCTTTTTTTGCTGTTTCAGATATATTAACTTCAGAATGTACTTTTATTTTCGTGAATATCCATATTTATCTGTTACCAAACTCAGAAATAATTATTTATGTATATGATTATAACACAGTGAATATCACTATAAATCATCTATACCTTCTAATTAGTCATTGGAGTTAGATCCCTATTTAACGGTGAACATTTTTGAGAATATGCTTTCTGATAAATATAAATTTATATGGAAAAAATGCTAAGCAAAATATAAAAATCAGAAGTAGCAAGAAAATGGCTTTAGTGTTCCTTTAAATTTGGACCTTGGTCACAGACATGCCAAGAAAAGAGAAGAAAACTGAAAATATTCTAAGATGTAATGTTTTTACTATTTTAAGTAATAAAACAAATCAGTTGGAAAACAATTAAGTAGCAAGATAATAATATATATTAAAGCACTTTTATTACAATACAGTTTTTATTAAAATTTTTTTTAACATATTTATTGGAGTATAATTGCTTTACAATGGTGTGTTAGTTTCCACTTTATAACAAAGTGAATCAGCTATACATATACATATATCCCCATATCTCCTCCCTCTTCTGTCTCCCTCCCACCCTTCCTATCCCACCTCTCTAGGTGGTCACAAAGCACCGACCTGATCTCCCTGTGCTATGCGGCTGCTTCCCACTAGCTATCTATTTTACGTTTGGTAGTATATATAAGTCCATGCCACTCTATCACTTCGTCCCAGCTTACCCTTCCCCCTCCCTCTGTCCTCAAGTCCATTCTCTATGTCTATGTCTTTATTCCTGTCCTGCCCCTAGGTTCTCCAGAACCATTTTTTGTTTTAAATTCCATATATATGTGTTAGCATATGGTATTTGTTTTTCTCTTTCTGACTTACTTCACCCTGTATGACAGACTCTAGGTCCATCCACCTCACTACAAATAACTCAATTTCGTTTCTTTTTATGGCTGAGTAATATTCCATTGTATATATGTGCCACATCTTCTTTATCCATTCGTCTGTCGATGGACACTTAGGTTGCTTCCATGTCCTGGCTATTGTAAATAGAGCTGCAATGAACACTGTGGTACATGACTCTTTTTGAATTATGGTTTTCTCAGGGTATATGCCCAGTAGTGGGACTTCTGGGTCGTATGGTAGTTCTATTTTTAGTTTTTTAAGGAACCTCCATACTGTTCTCCATAGTGGCTGTATCAATTTACATTCCCACCAACAGTGCAAGAGGGTTCCCTTTCCTCCACACCCTCTCCAGCACTTATTGTTTGTAGATTTTTTGATGATGGCCATTCTGACTGGTGTGAGGTGATACCTCACTGTAGTTTTGATTTGCATTTCTCTAATGATTAATGACGTTGAGCTTTCTTTCACGTGTTTGTTGGCAATCTGTATTACAACATATAACATTGAAGATATATGGCTTAAAACTTTGGTACAGGGCTTCCCTGGTGGCGCAGTGGTTGGGAGTCCGCCTGCCGATGTGGGGGATGCGGGTTCGTGCCCCGGTCCAGGAGGATCCCGCGTGCCGCAGAGCGGCTGGGCCCGTGAGCCATGGCCGCTGGGCCTGCGCGTCCAGAGCCTGTGTTCCGCGGCGGGAGGGGCCGCGGCAGTGGGAGGCCCGCATACCGCAAAAAACAAAAACAAAAACCAAACAAAAAAAACTTTGGTACACGCCTTGGATGTAGTTAAGAATTCTTAAATTTCTAATGTATCTAATTAAAGAGTTTAAAACAAAAGACAAACGATATGAAATATACTTGTATATTATTTTGTAAAAGAACAGCATACACATTTAGAAGCATTTGGGAAAAATGTCTATGATATTTGTTACATAACAGTGAGTTTTTTGGAATTAAAAAAATATTAAATTAACTAGTCCATGGTGAAAGCTACATTACTAGTGCCACATTACAAGTAAAACAAAATTTTTTTCAGCCATTAATATTAGTAACAAATATTCTTTTGGGTACTTAGGAAAAGGATCATATTCCATGGAGAGTTCACAGTTTCTGACATAAACTATATCATCATAACTTGAAAACACAGTGTTGGAGCCAGTGTTTTAAATAGTTTAGCACTTTATACATAACACAGTGTTACAAGAAACCATCCATTTAATACGTGGTGTTTGACAATACTTAGACATGACAATGTCAACCTTTTACTGTATTCCCACATATTTATAAAAAGCTTTAGAACTTCCAGAAAGCTTTCTTACATTTTATCTCCATTGATCCTCATCACAACCCTCAGAAGTAGGCAGAATAGGAACTACTATACTCATTATGAATTATACAGACTTATGTGATTGCACTTATATTTATAGGGTTTGGGAAGCTTTTATGCCGCTCAGCTATTGCTTGTGATGAAGTTAGCAAAGAAGGCTTTATTATATAACACCAGAGGAGAACAAAAGATTACCTATCTTTTGGGGCTATTTAATTCCAATAAACAATAGATAGGAAAAGATCAAGGATGTTTTCTTCTTCTTGGATACACACACATTATTTAAAAATATATATGTATATACATAATATGCCTCTCTATAATATATATACAATTATTTTTTAAGTTTTATGAAGATACAGTGAATCTTTTTGTACAGGAACCATGTTATTTTTATTTTATTGAAGTATAGTTGATTTACAGTGTTGTGTTAATTTCTGCTGTACAGCAAAGTGACTCAGTTACACACATATATATATATACATTCTGTTTTTATATTCTTTTCCATTATGGTTTATCCCAGGACACTGAATATAGTTCTCTGTGCTATACAGATCTCGTTGTCCATCAATTCTATCTGTAATAGTTTGCATCTACTAACCCCAAACTCCCAGTTCATACTTCCCCCATGAACCATGTTATAAACTGAAATAATGGTCATGTTTATAAGATACATTGGATATTTTCTTATTCTGTTAAACTTTAATTCAATTTTATATCCTTTATATTTTTCAGGCAGAGCATTTTAAAAGAAAGCATCAACTTTTTTGACAATTATTAAAACAAAAACATTAGAAAATTTATTTGAAAATATAATTTTCAATGATTATAAAATATGTATTCTTTGGTATTATGACTGGGTTTCAGAAGCATTGCCATTTGCATTTTCTGTACTTAAATATGTGATTGTGAGTGACTCTTAGGCCTAGAGGGAATTTGTGCTAGTTAAGAGAAAGTAAAACATTTTACTGTATAATGTGAATGACCCATAATTCATAGCTGCCCAAGGCTGATATTTAATTTACATAACAGATGCTTTGGCATTTTTCAATATTTTCATGAGGGAATTTCATATAAAATACTTAAGTTTCATATTCAGGACACTTGGTATGCAGGGTATCTCTGCTACTGTCCAGACTGACTATACAAAAATAAACAAAATAAAACCAATTCTTTTGATTTATACTTTGTTAAAAATATACACACAGGAGATACCATTCTTTTGTGAATGTGCAGTGAATTCTAAGATAATTAAAGCAGAGTGCTCTAATCTATATGGAATTGAACTAAGAAAAGATCTTTAGTCTAATTCCAGCACTGTATTGTATAATTGCAAAATATGGCACTAGAAAAATTGATTCCTATTAATTCTCATTAAAAGTAATTGATGGGGAGAAATTTTATGTTATGACTTACGAAGTGATTTAATTCATGGATTTCAATCTTCCTGTACTATCTTTGTTATTATAGAAAATTATCCCTAACATTATCTACAAGTACCTTATATTTGTTTCTTTGACAGTTAATTTAACCAATAGCATAGGTGTATTTAATATATTACCCTTGTTATAATGAAGGGTGTGGGGAAAAGAGAGAAAAGGAGAGGAAAGGGGAGGGGAAAGAAGGGAACAAATAATTACTGAATGTTTACAATATACTAGGCACTTTCACCTGGTAACTCATGTAATCCTTACAAGAACCCTGTGAGGGAGTCATTTTTATCAATACTTTTCACACAAGGTATCTGGAGCCCAGAGACAGGGCATGTGAACTCTGCAGTTGACAGATTCTCCTGCGCAGAAGAGCCCTATGCTTGGTTTAATGCTTTACTCTTGTCATCTTGAAAATCTTAATAACTTTGAACAAGGGGCTCCACATTTTAATCTTGCATTGGCCTCCATAAATCATGTAGCTGGTTCTGCCTGGAGAGGTTAAGCTCTTTCCCCAAACTTCAGATCTGAAGCCACATCTGTGTCTCTCCAAATAGTAAGACCAGAGTAAAATTCCCACTTCATTCCTCTTCGACTACACCACCAGCTGAAAAATTTAAACTGTTTATTCAACATTTATTTAGAAGAGACGCTGAGGGATTGGAGGAAGTGGTGTGGAGAAGAAAGACTCGTAATAGCAGTAGCTTTTCTCCTTTTGGCTTCAAACCTAATACCCCTCATGGAAACCAGAGCTCTGCACTTCATATGTTCCATTTTCTGAGAAAGCTAGTAATTGTTATCAGCTACTTTGTTACTCCCCCGTCCCCTCAATGTATTAAAAAATCTTCCCCAACACTTTAGAGTATTTTTCCAGAGAGAAATCCTGGGAGAAAACAATTTTCTCCATCACTTACACTTTCGTTGATGTCTTAGTGTCCCTTATTCTGGAGTCCCAGGGCCCAGCCTTTAATCCGCTTCTGTTAATGCACATGCCCTTTCCATTATACCAGGCTTGTATCTCCTAATCAAAGGTCATCTGTAACTCTCTGGGTAAAAAGTAAGGACTTGTGCCAAGATGGCACCTTGCCTCTAGGCTTTGAATCGTGCCTAAGTCATTTAGGACACGGGGTACAAACAAATGAAATAAAATAATGAGTCAAAGCCTCAACCTAATCTTGTCCTTAGCATGAGAACAGACTAAGCAGTGTATAGAGTCT